>NW_023475960.1:0-3118 GCF_013731165.1 Rhagoletis pomonella
TGACCGATCACAAACGTATTGATGCTAATTTAAAGATAATTTAAATACCTTTTACGCCATTAAAAAAAGAAAAAAAAATATATATATATATTTTGATTATTAGATGTTTCTGGCTTAAAAATATAAATGAAAGGAAACAATTATGTCCACCAAGAGAAATATCCCCTAATTACCTTTATTTTGACGTCATTAGTTTTTTAATAGGTCATATTGTTCAAAAGATAATAATATTTAAAAAAATTTTAAAATTTAACTTTAACCATTGATATGTCCTTTATTTTTTTCTTTAGCCAAATATTTTTTGTAGGGTTGAAATTAGCACAAAAAGTTCTATTGAGTCACATTTTTGTTTTTGCATAGCTAGATTACTGATATTCTACACTTGTGTGGACGGAACGACCTGGGACTATTTCTGATTAAATCCTGCAGTACGGGAACTGACTAACCGTCGGCAAATTGGTTGCAGGTTTGGATTAGCAAAGGCACAAACCAAATTCGATCAAAACGGGTTGCATTGCATTTGGTTTGTGTCTTTGAAAATCCAAACCTGCAACCAATTTGCCGTTAGTCTGTTCCCGTACTGCAAGATTTTATTTGGCGAAAGTTGAAAAGAAATAAGATATCAATGGTTAAAGTTAAATGTTTTGATTTTTTTAAATGACGTCAAAATAAAGGTAATTAGGGGTATTTCACTTGGTGTGCATAATTTGTTTCCTTTCTTTATAGTTTTATGCAAGAAATACCTAATAACCAAAAAATATATAAATATATTTTTTTTTAAATGGCGTTTATTTAAAATTGTATACGTCGCGTAAAACGTACCTAAATTATCTTTAAATTAGCATCAATATGTTTGTAATCGGTCAAATAGTTCCCGAGATATTATAAATAAAAGAAAAATATAAAAGTTTAACTTTAACCTCTTTTATGGGCTTTAGTTTTTATTTGCACCAAATAATCTTGGTATGGTTAAAATCAGCATGAAAAGTTCTATTTAGCTACGTTTTTTATTTCTTTATGGCCAAACGGTTGGTATTCTGCAACACGGCTTGAGTACGGGAACAGGCTAAATGTGAATGAGAAAAAGTAAACAAACAGATGCCAAATTAAACTCGTGAGCTTCTTAAACACCCCAATGATTACACCTGACAAATGTTCATAAACTCTAACCGTTAAACTCGAGTTAATATTTTAACGTGAACATAGTATTAGGGCCAATTTCAGATGAATATTTAACCGGCACATAAGTTTAATTTTGGATTGTTGCGTAAATGCCATTTAACTTCCGTTGGGTTTCAGATCAACTTTATTTAAATATGCCAAATAAGTGGCAGCACTGTTGCTTCCTCCTTGAAATTGTTGTTGCATTTGCTTGTTTGTTTACATTTTGTACTGAACAGCTGATTGTTCTTTGGCAAGATTGATAAAACAACCTACCTATCAATCTTGGTTGTTTGGTAAAAACACAGGGTTGCATATCTCATATTTAAATAACCAATATTGGCCATTTAAGTGCAGATTAAATGTGTGATCTGAAAATGAATTGTGGAAGTTAAACAATAATCTCTACTTAAGTAACAAAAAATATTTGATATGAATTGAATTAATCTTAGAGATACATCCATATTTTACAAATATTTTTTATATATACTTCTACATAAATCTTTTATTTAAAGGCCCGATTTTTTTTTTACTTAACCTTCAAGTTTGATTCTTAAAAATAATCTCAAGTGACAACACTATTCCTAAATCGCAAAATTAGGAGTGCACATATTTTTCAGTGTCCAGAATCCAACCCCAGATCAGGCTATAAATTGAAGGCTTTTCTCATTAAAAAATTAAAAAATTTATTTCAGATTGCAGTCATAGATATATCAGGCACCGTATGGCTGATGATTAATGTAAGTGCCATATTCAGTGGGAGAGCTTGTTATGGTTTACTATCATGATTGTTTTGAGGTAACCATACAAAATCAAGCAATCCATAGCATACTATGATTGGTTTTCCAAACACTCCCCAAATACAAACTGTGTGGCAGCTTTTTTTTACAGTTTCAGCTATTCGGAAAGGTAACGGAACTATTCCATTTGCCGCAGTTTCGTTAGGGTTGCCAGATTTTTTATGTACGAAATCAGTACGTTAGACGTTTTCATGCTAAAAAAATCAGTACTTTTCAGTACATTTTTAAATTAATAATGTAAGTAACAGATAATTCTTTAAAACGCAAGAGAACTTGTTTTTAACAACACTTTTGTATATAAATAAAATATAGTTCATAAAAAACCTGTCAAAATGTAAATATCCTGCCAAAATGTTGGACAGGGTGTTTAAAGTGATGTAAAAAAGGCATTTTATGGTATAATCATGGTCAATGATGGGGTTTCTTCAGAGTTGAACGTTCTACAAAAGTGTCCAGTTCGGCGTACCTCAAACTCCCACCAGCGAGGTAGTACGGGACACTAAACCCAATATTTTCATGAAATTCACGTTTTTTTGCCCCTATCTCGTAAATAACACTAGATACAGAAAAATTGCAATTTTCGAACTTGTAGGTCTTTCAATTTCCTACAAAAAAGTTCTAAAACACCAAGTCGCTAATATCTCTAATTGAGATATTAGGCTTTGAAATTGGGGTAGTGTGGAATTTTCATTGATTAAGCTAAAATGTGATGATTGTGAGAATTTTTTTAGGAAATTGAAAGACCTACAATTTCGTGAGATGCAATTATTCTGTACCTCTTGTTATTTGCGAGATAGAGGCAAAAGAGGAATTTTATGAAAATATTGGGTCTAGTGACCCGCACTAACGCGCGGGTGGGAGCTTGAGTTACGCCGCACTGGGCACTGCTATTTTTGTATTACATACATACCGTTTCCTCTTATTTAGTTTTGCTTTCTTTTAATGCAGTTTAAGTTTCAGATTTTGAATATTATAAGTCGAATAATATGCGATGATTACACTGTAAGTTTTCCTGAAGAAAAAAATGTTGCACTAGGCCTAAGAGAAACTCTGCATTTGGAGAAAAGTAACGGAAACTGCGGCAAATGGAATAGTTCCGTTACCTTTCCCAATAGCTGAAACTGTAAAAAAAAGCTGCCACACAGTTTGTATTTGGG
>NW_023475961.1:0-3118 GCF_013731165.1 Rhagoletis pomonella
ATAAGATGTGTCTTATAATAACGAATCCAATATGGCGTCCAAGAATTTAAAAAATTACTGAATTTTCATGAATTTTGGTATTTGTATTTTTTGTTTCCGTGTATTCAGCACGGACGGATGGAAAACTTTCGAGCGAAACTCACGATAAGGCTAAATGAGAACATCTGGCAGGTACAATTCTTTTGCGAAGATGGTTCGAATGCTTCGAAGATGATTTATTTTGGAACGTCATCCCTTGTCAAGTTTGGTTTGCGGACAAACCGGATTCGGCGTTGTTCCATCTTCAGTGTCATTTTTCGTTCTGTCTGGTTCGAGTTTTTAATTTATGTTCATTTATCTTAGGTAATGTGATTTTCGTCGATGATTAATTATTAGAAATGTCAAGGTGTCCTTTTTTATTTTAGAAGCAGGTAATAGGTTAATCTTCGCTGTCTCGATATTAACATCCGTTATGTTGTCTCCGTATAGTTCTTGCCTGCAGGTAGGTAAAAGTCGGTGATTTTTGTCCTGGTGGTACTTTGTGGTGTGTTTTTTCTGTCAGTATTTTGAATAGGATATCTATTGTTTTCATTATGGGTATCGATGGGTATAGATTTTTTATGTCAAATGATACCAGTTTAGTATCCACCGTGATAACTGAGTCTTCGAAGATAGTTTGAATTTTTCGACATTGAATATGAAACATTGACTCACGCAACCGCAATTAACAAAGATTGGCGATTAGCAGTGCAAATCAAAAACCTCAGCAACGCGCCCAAGTTAATAACAGCTTTGAGTGTATGCGTCGCGAATTAATTCAGGACAACCTTAGGAGGAACAAGAACATCAAGAACTGAAACCAATTTATATGGTTGGCAACTCTGATATCGAAATTGATCAGTGTTGTGCGATAACTGTGCTATGAAACGCCATCATTAGGAAATTGCAAGAACTTCGTCCCGGATACAACGATTTGGTTAGGTTATTTAAAATGGCAATGGAAGATATGCTTTCTGACGGCCACAAAACCGTAATCACAGCAGATAAATCTGCTGCTGAAAGTCATTAAGTGAATAGCTGGTGAAAGTTGTGTCAAATTAATTTTGTGCGAGACGAAAGTTCGCAGGGTACGCTAGTTGTATTTTTGTCAATTCCACTAAAGAAAGCGAATTTCACAGCGCTAAATACATAGATGACTATGACTAGCGCAAGTGAGTGTTTGAACACTGACGGCGGATGGTTGAAGTTTATTTTAAACCTTATCAGAACAGTCACTCAATTTAACAGGTCATTTGGAAGATAGATAGCGAAAGTTATTACAATTGCTAAAAAGCCGTCGACTATTCTGCCAACGGATTTTCTTCCAACAATCATATTGCCAGCTCTGTCTAAAATCTGGAAAGTTAGTTGTTGTTCATATTACTGAATATGAAGCGCCTTTATTTGGGGAAAACATATGTATATTTGGTGTAATTTTGTCCAGTATGTATCACAAATTTTTGTAAGTTTTTTGATACCTTTGTATGCTGACGATTTGCTTATCAGAGAATTTGGTGTTTGGAATAAGCGAAGACTTTGAATGCGAAAGATAATAATTTAAACCTAAATGCCTCTAAGACAAAAGTCAAGTCAAGTCAAGTTTGATGCAATTACTATTCGTAGCTTTTAAGGAATTTCGCATCTTTAATCTTACAAGGCATCGCTATCAATTATGAGTCGGTTGTTAAGTACATACTAGCCTAGTGTTTAAAATAAGTTCATATGTTCGATGTAAAGCCATATTAACTATGTTTTAAGCAAAATCTACTTTATATTGATTCATATAAATGTGAAATTGAAATTGGTCTTATATGTAGTTCCATTGAAATCATTTTGTGGGATATTGTTTGGTAATAAGGATTGTGAGTCACAGAAAAAGCCGCAGCTTTAAGTTAAATGACAGTCAGACGAACCTGCAACCTCCTTCTTCCACCCTATTAATATCTTTCATAATCCGGAACGTTCTTTGTCAGAGCCAGCAAACTATGGACTTATTACCAAATGTTAATAAAAATGAACGTAATAACAGGCGCTTAAAATTGGCTTTAATCGATTTTTTTTGCAATAAAAAACACACTTTAATTATTATTATTTTATCCACATACATATGTACTACATTAGATGTCTTATTTTGCTAAAGTATTTCAGATCCTCCCTTCCGACAACAAAATATAAAAATAGGACGCTAAAAACCTAAAAAAAAGGAAAACAATTTCAGAAAACTGACTTGACAAACACTGTCACAAAATTTAAAAGCCAAAGCAGGCGTGTTGAAATTAAATTAAACTGATAATTACATTAATTATTATATTACACTAGCCAATTTCGGCTTGCTTTGCGGCGCCTTAAAACACCTTGCGAACTGTAAGACAATCATTCAATTCGGTTAAGAAACACGGCAGTAAATGGTTCCTATTTAAGTAAAAAAAATATGTACTACCCTGACCACTAGCGTGGGCCGAAAATCCGCTTTTTTAGAATTTTGATTAGTAATAGCAAAAATATGGTTCATTATACTCTAAAAACAATCTGTGTAAAAGATGAAAATTTTTGGTCATTATCTTAGGCTCGCCCAAGTCCATCAAAGTTCAATGTGCTCAATACTGTCCACCTTTAGTTCATACACTTTGAAATATGTTTACTTCTAGACTGTATGAATTAAAGTGTGAAGTGTACGAACTAAAGGTGGGCAGGGTAGTATTGCATGAACTTTAAGTTGAAATAAGTTACTCTATTTCGGTACCACCTATCGCGTCCATTTTTGGTAGGTTGGTTTCTCTTTATACCTGTAATCCACGTAATTTCAAGTAAATCGGATCATTAATGCGATACTTTCGAATAGGTCAGTCCCTAGGTCCGGCTACCGGAAAATGTATCCTATATGTCAACACAACCAATGAGCTATCTACGTGTCAAACATTCCAATCCGTTGAGCCCTTTTTGCGTGATTGTGTAACAAACATCCAAACACCCAAACCTACAAACTTCCGCGTTTATGATATTAGTAAAGTAATATGTATCGATAGAATAGATGTCACGCCCATTTTTCCAATACCCTCAGTTTTCTATATGAGCATGGAACTCATTTCATATACATCCG
>NW_023475962.1:0-3118 GCF_013731165.1 Rhagoletis pomonella
GTTAGCCTAATTTTGACAGTTGTTTGACTGCAAATAGTGTCAAAGTAGGGTTTTGCCTCTTTCTGATTGGCTGAAGGAGAAAATTTCTGATGCTGAATGGCAATGCCTCTTGTTCAATATACAAGCCAAGATAGCTTTTCATAAGCCAATATAATTATGTTGGGTAAGTCCTCCATACAAAATAAGCTAAAGCTTAAATTTCTGGACAATTAAAACACGGCTAGTGTTAAATGTGTATGTGCAAGTAAAATTACATTTGGTCGAACATCAAAAATCAAAGTAAAGCTGCATATATCATATCCAAGAGTCGGTAGTTTCCACCTTTTCCAAATTTTTAGAACTTACATTGCACCGTAGCAGTAGTCGTCTTAAGTTTGAAATACTGGCAGCGGATTTCTCAGTGGATGTTTAATTATAATCAAAAGATAATCTCTTATTGTCATCTTCTCAGTATACTTCATATATGATTAACTCACCACCACCTTTCAGAAGATTTATTTATGGCAAAACCAGCTTTTCCTGTAAATCCTGTAAAACCTGCAAATCGTGATTGCAAATCGGGTTGGGTTGAATCCAAACAGTTTGTTATTTTGCGAAATCCTAGGAAACGAAACAATTGCAAGCTGAAACCTTTTTAATAATGGTTCAAGTTTAATTAATGCTTTAAATCTGCTCACACGTATGAGTTGTCAAACGTTGTATATGTTGTATAGTTGTGTATGAGTTGTCAAATTTATAAAAATTAAAAAAAAAATCTGTTTTAGTAGAAGACGAACTCGAGCCAGAATCTGTTTGCATATTTTAGCTACAAATTTTAAACGTATTTAGTTGGTGGGTTTATAAAATACAATATTCGCATTAAAATGTTGACTAAAAGGTATATTACCGAATTATCGCTAAACGAATTTTCGAGTACGTATGCAATTTAATAGTGTTAAATGTATATGTGCAAGTAAAACTACAGGTGGTCGAACATCAAAAATCAAAGTAAAGATACATATATCATAGCCAAGAGTCGGTAGTTTGCACCTTTTCCAAATTTGTATACCCGAGCGCACTTGTGCACAAGGGTATTATAACTTTGTTCACATAACGGTTGTTTGTAACAGGCAAAACGAATCGAGATAGATATAGACAAATGTATACATAAATGATCAGAATGAAAAGAGAAACCGATTAAGCGGTGACTGTCTGTCCGTCCGTCCGTCCGTCCGTCCGTCTGTGCACACGATAACTCGAGTAAAAATTGAGATATCTTAACGAAACTTGGTACGTGGACTTCTTTTAGGCGTAGGACGGATGGTATTGAAAATGGGCGAAATCAGACAATAACCACGCCTACCTCTCATATAACGGTAATTTTCAGAAATACAAAAACTGCAATATTTTAGTAACTACTGAAGATAATTCACTCAAAATTGATATTTGCAATGAGTTTTAGACGAAAAATAAGAATATTAAAAAATTTTGGCAAATGGGCGTAGCCACACCCACTTATAGTTACATGTGTATATCGTGGTAACCGCTGCACCAATTTCTTCCAAACTTGGCATAGTTGTTGGCCCTGGTACAGCACACCAAATGGCCGAAAATTTTAAAAATCCGACAATAACCGTGCCCACATCCCATATAACGGTAATTTAGAAAAATACGAAATCCTCGATAAATCAGTAAATATTAAAGCTAATTTATTCAAAATTAATGGTTGCAGCAATTCTTTACCAAGAAATGCGTTTATGATAAAATTTTGGAAAATGGGCGTGGCACCGCCCACAATTTGTACCAAACTCGGTACGGTTGTTGTGCTTGCCACATCTTATAAATATAGTCTTATTTTTATGCACAAAAATTCAAAACTCCAAGTAAATAGAGTGTGGTATTTCGACATAATTGTGCTGCAGTACCGTATCTTGAAAAGAATGTATCAAAAATGTCAATGTAGTACCATTGTACTTTTGGCTTCCAAAATGTACCAAAAAAGTACAATTGTACCATCAATTTCATCGCTGATCTATTTTGTCTCATAACGAATATACATACCAGGGTTGTTGCGAATATTATTCCGAAATAAAAGTCTTTTCCGGATAATAAACAAACCGCTTATCCAAATTAAACAAGTTTGGTATCAAATGAAAGAGGACTAAAATAGCTTAAAACTGAAATATCTAAACGAGGAAAGCCACATATTGAAAAATATTTCAACAAAAAATGTTAATTAAATATAGGGTGGCCAGACGCGCTGATTTAATCAGTACATATGCTGATTTTTTTCTATTGTACTGATTTTTAAGAGCCCGAAATCAGTACCCAAAATGTACTGATTTTTTGAGTTTGTACTGATTTTGTACTGATTTTTACATTTAATAAATACTTTTGTAAATTGGTGTAATTGACATTTACTTGAGGTTTACATGTTCAAAACAATGGTTTTTGACAGCTCATATGGGTGAGAAGATTGAAAGCATTAATTAAATTTAAACCATTATTAAAAAGGTGTCAGCTTGCAATTGTTTCGTTTTCTAGAATTTCGCATAATAACAAACTGTTTGGATTCAACCCAACCCAACTTCACGATTTGCAGGTTTTACAGGATTCGCAGGAAAAGCTGGTTTCACCATAAATAAATCTTCTGAAAGGTGGTGGTGAGTTAATCATATATGAAGTATACTGAGAAGATGACCATAAGAGATTATCTTTTGATTATAATTAAACATCCACTGAGAAATCCGCTGTCAGTATTTCAAACTTAAGACGACTACTGCTACGGTGCAATGTAAGTTCTAAAAATTTGGAAAAGGTGGAAACTAAAGACTCTTGGATATGATATATGTAGCTTTACTTTGATTTTTGATGTTCGACCACCTGTAATTTTACTTGCACATACACATTTAACACTAGCCGTGTTTTAATTGTCCAGAAATTTAAGCTTTAGCTTATTTTGTATAAGGGACTTACCCAACATAATTATATTGGCTTATGAAAAGCTATCTTAGCTTCTATATTGAACAAGAGGCATTGCCATTCAGCATCAGAAATTTTCTCCTTCAGCCAATCAGAAAGAGGCAAAACCTTACTTTGACACTATTTGCAGTCAAACAACTGTCAAAATTAGGCTAAC
>NW_023475963.1:0-3118 GCF_013731165.1 Rhagoletis pomonella
TCAGCGTGGTGACAGGTGACGTGGCGTATTGGCAACAAAAAAAAAAACATGTACTCAGTTGAACATACATACATACATTATGGAGATACATGTTTCACTCATTGCTCACACTATACGTATAAGAAATGACAGATACCCAACGATACAGGAAAATACATACATACATATAAAGCCGTGAAAGTAGTTCTAAAAATCTTGGAAAATATGATGAAATATAATTTTACCAAGTTAGTTGGGATAATAGCTCAGTGGTAGCGTAGTGGTAGTTTTCAAAAAAAAAACCAAATCAGTCAAAAAATTGCTTACACTTTTACTGCTAAAAACTGAAGAACCCAACTCTTTCTTTATTACCAAGTTTGTTAAGCCATTGAGTTTTAATATTTTCAGCAAGAAGACCAAAATTATTTCTTTCGTTCCTTTTAAGTGCAAAATTTTCATGATATTTTTGGAGAAAAAAATCCTGTTTTATGTAGATACACATAAAATTAATCATACCAAGGTTAGGCCTTAGCGTTATTCTGTACAATAAGTTTTCTAAACATTTAACTAAATCAAAAAAATCCAAATTGAAAAAAGAAAAAAACTGTATTTAAAAAATAAGAAAAAGTAAACAAAATAACATTGAAGCAAATAAAAAATATTTTTCTTAAAAAAGTAGCAAAATTTCAATAAAAACTAAAGTGAAAAAGAAAAAATTAAACTTAAAATAAATTAAAGTAAGTTCCCAAATATTAAATGAATTTAAAAAAATATATATTTCTTTTTCATAAATTAAAATCTAACAATTAGAAGAAAACTAAATTATATAACAAAGAAAAAAGTAAAAAAATTCAAAAGGCAAAACTAAAGTTTCTAAAAATTAAAAAATTAAGAAAAAAAGTAACATAAATCATAAAGAAGGAAAAAATATGTTTCTAAATATTAAATGAAATAAAAAAATTGCTTTTTTTCGTTATTTATGGCCTTATAACAATTATATTAAACATTTTTACTAAGCTTAGGGTTGTTCTTCCACAAACATTTTCATTAACAACGGCCACAAACTCAATAAAATTTAAATTAAAAGAAGTTAAATTTTTCATAAAATTTTTTTAAAACAATAAAATATTAAAATTATATACAAACAAAAAAAAACGAACGAAAAGAAGTACAAAAACACATAAAATTGGGTTCTGAAAACGAAATGAAATTAAAACCATATATATTGTTTTTGATAAAAAAAAAAAATAGTTTTTGATAATATGGCATCCAAAAAAAAATTTCAAAAATCACAATGAGTATTGCGCAATATTTAAGTAAATTATTATTGGGTGCACTCTACAATAATTTGAGTTACGAATTTTTTTTACGCCGAAGTTGAGAAAAATTAGTAGGTACATTATGAATTTACAGTTTTTAAATTTTTTTTTTTAGATTTTTTTGTATGCCCATTTAACTTTAGTTCATTTAAAAATTTTTTTTTTGTGCAGACGGCTTTTTGCACTTTTTATACCCGAGCGCACTTGTGCACAAGGTTATATTAATTTTGTTCACATAACGGTTGTTTGTAACAGCCAAAACGAATCGAGATAGATATAGACAAATGTATACATAAATGATCAGGATGAAAGAAGAAATCGATTATGCCATGTCTGTCTGTCCGTCCGTCTGTCCGTCTGTCCGTCTGTCCGTGTACACGATAACTCGAGCAAAAATTGAGATATCTCAACGAAATTTGGTATGTAGGTTTCCCTTAATTCAAGGTAGGTTGGTATTGAAAATGGGCGAAATCGGACTTTAGCCACGCCCACTTCCCATATAACGGTAATTTCCAGAAATACGAAAACTGCGATATTTTAGTAACTACTGAAGATAATTCACTCAAAATTGCTATTTATAATAAGTTTTAGACGAAAAATAAGAATATTATAAATTTTTGGAAAATGGGCGTAGCCACGCCCACTTATGGTTACATGTGTATATCTTGATAACCGCTGCACCAATTTCTTCCAAACTTGGCACAGTTGTTGGCCCTGGTACAGCATTAAAATCGCCGAAAATTTTTAAAATCGGACGATAACCACGCCCACATCCCATATAACGGTAATTTAGAGAAATACAAAATCTTCGATAAATCAGTAAATATTGAAGCAAATTTATTCAAAATTGATGCTTGCAACAATTCTTTACCAAGAAATACGCTAATGTTAAAATTTTGGAAAATGGGCGTGGCACCGCCCACTTATGATCACATATATGTATATCGGTAACCGTTCTACCAATTTGTACCACACTCGGTGTGGTTATTGTGCTTGCCACATATAAGCAAAACATTGAAAATTATTGAAATCGGACTAAAATAACGGCCGCTTCTCATATAACGGTAAATTTCAGAAATGCTTGAAACTTCAATATTTCGAAATTGAAGGACGCTAATTTGCTCAAAATTGATACACCCCGGCTTACCATCTAGCGGAAGGTTTCGGAAAGGTGAAAAAACATATATTTAATACTTGCGCCGGGTATTTAATGTTCGGCTCCGCCCGACATTCCTACTTGTTTCTTATGGAAGAAAATTTAAAAAAATAACGCCAGTCTTGCAAACGCTTAAAACTTGCACTTTATTATACTGAAATTTCATGGGCTACAAGACTGCATATTCAAAAAAATACTAAAAAAAAAATTAGAAAAATTTGTAATGTACTCATTTTACTCAACTGCGTTGTTAAGAAAAATTCATAACTCAATTTATTGTAGAGTGCACCCCATAATACTATACTTAAATATTGCGCAATACTCAGAGCTACCATTGTGATTTTTTTAACTTTTTTGGTGGTGGCATATTTTCAAAAACAAGATTTTTTTTATCAAAAAATTTTTATGTGAAAAATTTTTCAAGAAAATTTTTTTTTTTTTATAATTTCTTTTCATAGAGAATTTTTATGTGTGTATGCATGTATGAAGTAGCATTTGAAAGAACTTTAAGCATCGGTAAACTCTAAAACACTCATTTCCATTTCCACAAAAACTTTTCCAAATATCTATTCTAATTACGTAATACGTTGTTGTACTACTTTTAACGTTCCTTTAGAAAGTTTTTTTTTTATAGTTGCAGACAGCTGCACAACTGTTACAAATT
>NW_023475964.1:0-3118 GCF_013731165.1 Rhagoletis pomonella
CGGTTAATCTCTTTTATTATTTTAAATTACAGTGAAGTCAGAAAATATAGGTAAATCCCATTATTTACGACAGTTATACTTGTAATATCTGCACTTCTTTCGTGGAATATATGATTTCTTTTATTCTTTACACAAGGGATGCACAGCAGTGGTGCACGCAGTCGACGTCGCGGGCAAACTGCGAGCACGCGAGCGTGCTAGCCGAGGTGAAGTGAGCTGTACGGAGATGGCATCGTATACATACTAACCACTACACACTTATTTTCAAGTAAAAATGCGTGTATGCATGTGTACTTTTGCGAGAACTGAGCCAGTGTGGCATCAGGCCACCCGAAAAAGCCAATTTTTCCAAAACAAAAGCGCCAAGTTTTTATTATCATGTTTAATAATTTTTTTGATTCAGTAAAAAGTGTATATACACATCCATTTCCTCACGTTTTTATTAATAAATTAATTTCAATACATTTATAACAACGCAAAACATATTTAATTTACCTATTCCTCACATTTTATTCAGTAAATGAATTCCATCATAATGTAAAATATTAGTGTATAGTGTATACATACATACATATTTACCTATGTATTCGGTGTGCTTAAATTAAAAAAGCATCACTAAATACCGCACCAAGCATTGAATTCCAATTATTTTGGCTTTTTGGTTTCCCAAAAGCACTAAATTTAGTGCAAAATGCACGACCTTGGCAACAGTGAGCTCAGCACATCAATGCTCAAACAGTGATGCCAGACCAAGTATTGAGTAAATGCGCTATGTATATTTTTCTTTTAAAGCAAAAGTTCTAATTGGCGAGGGTATTGATTTTTGTTTCTTACATAGAACACTGATAAGATTCACAAACTTATCTTAGGACTTAATTAAAATAATCAACATTATTTGTAGACGGATATATTTGTGTTTGTATGAAACAGTAGCTTATGTCGGGAGGCTGGCTTTAGTAAAATGTACCATTTCCTATATTCTTTGAACCACAAGGATTTTTTTATGAAACTTTATACGAATATTGACTTGCTAGCATCGCTAGCATTACCGTCTTTTACGTTTATTTTCCAAGAGTTCTTGAACAACTCGGCGCCAGTGAGTCTTTCGCAATCGTATGCTGCGAATGGTTCATTATACTAAAGCCAGTCTTCCGACATAAGCTACTATTCCATACGAACACAGATATGTATACTTCCTAATAGGCTTGTAAAATGCCCAATACCCAAATCCCTCGCATGCGTTATTATCGGTAAAAAATTGGGTACGCTCAAATCTGGCATCGCTGCAGCAAGTAAGGCGCCAGTGAAACAGTGTTGATATTTTAAGTACAATCGTACCTTTTTCAGTACAATTAACTTTAAAATGTACAAAAGTACAATTTGCCGATTTAAAGTACAATTTCAACATCAAAATTACTTTTTGTACCAAACGCTCAAATCTCTTCTAGCACTATGATTCTTAATCCGTTTACATTTAAGTAAATGGATATACCTATATTTCATATTTGTTACAAAACGAAATTATGAATTGTAATTTTGAATGTAAACGTGATTGTGAACAGTAATATTAGTGATGTGCGTTATGGTGATTGCGATTTCTTATCACCGGCGGGTGAAATATTCCTCATCGCTATTTATTTTGAAAAAATCTTTGGAAATGTAATTTACCTAATGGCGATCCTGCAGAAATAGAAGTAATTGACCGATTCGGGGGTTGAAAGTAAAAAAAATGTATGTAAATTCCATGCGTTGAAATTATAAATTTCCCTTGAGGATTTCCATTTTATCGATAGTGATCTCATTTTATGTTCATTAATATGAACTGACCTATATAGTGTATTAATGTTTTATCATCATTGTCTTCATCTTTGACAAAATTACACGGTCACCCGGTATTTATTTTATTTTTTTTAATAATTTTAATTATTTTTTTTTATCAAACAAAAACCTTGCAAATAAATCGAAACTTGAAAGAATGAAAAAAATCAAAAAAGTTTCATCAAATTTTCACAGTTTTTGTTCAGAATTTGTAGACATGTTTTGGGTTAACAATTTTGTTGCCCATTCATTCTAGTATAATAAGGTGCAAGTTTGAAGTGTCTAGAAAATACCATTGATTTTTTTAATTTTTCTATTTGCGAACGTTCGCATTTTATGTTATATGGATGAATGCGCGTGTAGCGTTGTTGTTTTTTATTCCAATATTTTAAATTAGGCTTTATTTTATAGTTTTTCTTAGACAATGATAAATGATGTACGCAAATTTCAGTATAGAAAAAAGTGCAACACCTTCAACGAAAAAAGTTCTCAAAAATCTACGGGAATTGAATGTACTATCTCGATCATTTAAACATCTCGGACTCGCCCACCACTAAAAATGATTATTTAAATCTAAAGTATATATAAAATGATATTTAATATTTGCTTTAGAGATGAAATTTCGACCAATTTGTTTAAACAAAAATGTTAAGCGCATATGCAGAATGTGGAAGCGAGATTCTTCTGCTTGCGTTTCTATATTTATATCATTTATCAGTTTAAGCACATAGGATGAAATGTAAAAAAAAAATATTTTTAATTGCGGATCCGAATGAAATATTTATTAATTGCATTGAGTTACGCAAAAATAGGGCCGAAAATCAATCGAATGTGCTGAAGGTCCCGGCTGCTTCCGAAAGGGCCGAAAATGGCACAATGCACACTCATTTTCCATCACTGTCACACATACAATCTCACCATTCTGTTGACTTCGTTTTCCCCTTCCGATAACTTTTTGCTTCCGCGCTTGCCCTGCACCGCTGTGCAAAGCTTTGCACGCGCAGTCGCCCGCGACACATATGTGCTGATTTGGGCATCGCTACTTTAGACTATGAAAAAAATAGCTCAAATTATAACACAAAACTTTCATTATAATATAATAATTATTGTTAAGCGTTTTTGCAAAACATTTGGTAAAAAAAAACGCTTGAAATTAACGATAAAAACAAAATAAAAGTGTTGTGTTGTAATTCGTACTATGTTTTTTTTACAATGAAAGCAATCCCACATTCTACGAAGCAAGCGCAGTTTTCACGAAGATAATTTCGTTAAATATACGAATTATTTTTGAGCATTTCAC
>NW_023475965.1:0-3118 GCF_013731165.1 Rhagoletis pomonella
CAGCTTATTTTCAATGTATTTTGGTTTGAGTTAGGGCGTTTTTGAACCGAATTCTGAAATTCTTGAAAAGTTTTCTGAGATAGGGCGTTTTTGAACTGACTGCCGATCTTCCAATCAGCCATCGATGCGTAGTTGTGTGTACGCGCGCATTAAATCTCCGTTCACCAAAAATATGCATAAGCCCGTGCGTATACAAGCAGCTATTTATCTTTCGAATTGCTATGTCTGTCCGTCTGTTCGCTTGCATGTCTGTCTGCTAGTAGGTACATCTGTACATCTGCCGTGTTTATTTCGCTGCCGTTTTCATTTATTTGCGCGCCCTTTGCCAACTCAGCGAGTGTACATTTCGCTTTGCAAGCCTCATTTGGCGTATTTGGCTTGGTTTTTATTCGTTTTTTATTTATTTTTTATTTTTGCAAATTTTCCTGTTGCTGTTAATCGTTCGCGCGACCCTCTCTTCGCTGATTGTTGCAAATTAGTTGTAATTATGTGCGACACAAAGTGGCTGAATTTTTATTGCTGCGTTTTTTTTCTTTGTGTTGAATTTTTTTCCGAATCCGGTTTTAACACAATTCGCATTACTGTGACTTGTAATTTGAAATTTAAAAATTATCGTCCTCCGTTTGCTTCGTACTCATTTTCCACTTGTAAGCTATGTAATTAATGATCGATGGCCTAGAAGTATGCAATAAAATTTAATTGGGAATATTCATTCACATTACACTCGAAGATTAATTGCTTTTTTGGTATGCATACTAATTATATTTTTGTGTATTTATTTATGATGTGCGACTGTAAGCAGTTGAAATCGCTTAAAAATAATTTTCGTTTATGGAAGAAAGTGTCTTGAGTGCGTGCTGAAACTCTGACAGTAATTTCAGTACTCGCTTTTCTAAACGCTAAGCGTGAGCGGAGTGAATAGCACTTAAGTCTGTTAAATATTAAGTCTCTAATAATGAACTTGAATACTTCTTATCCAGTCTATTTTAATTTTGCATTGCTATGTGATAAGCATGAGTAACACTGCGCTGCACGGCGCAATTGCGTTAACACCGTAGCCGGAGTTGCCGCGCTAATACCAGTATATGGAAAGCGCCAGCGCCATTAACACCAAGCAACACATGAGGTACCAACACAATTCGCCTTAACTCTTTGAAAATTTGCACGTACTTTGTTTATGCTTTTGAGCGTTGAGAACGCAAATTTAAAGCTTTTACTCAAGAATGATGAGAATATCGTGGCATTTACTACATTCCTATCAATTAAATTCGGTTGGCGGTACAAGCGTTGCTCAGCGCCGAAAATTATAGAAATAATGGACATGACACCACTGTATGGTGTACTACACTGTATGACGATGGGTACTGTAGTGACACTCAGATGGCGCCGTGTTCAATTCAGTCCACTGCGCTATTGCGCTGAGTTAGTGCGCTGACACCACAGGTGGCGCTGGCGTTATTGAGCTAGTGCCAAAAAAATTGCGCTATTACCCATGGCTACTATGTGAGTTCCAAGCGGTGAAAAGGAGGACACGAATAGTCTTTTGGCTTAGTAGTGTGCTCTCCCTTGGATCTATTCTCAGCAATTCACAGCATATGAAAAATAAATGTTGAGTTGTGTCTGGTTTAGAACTGTATCATACTTTCAAGCTGATTGCTTATTGGATAGCTGGCAGAGAGCTGCCTCGTTATTTTTACATTGCTATTGCACCATTAATAGATTAAGGGAAGTTACTAAATTATTGTAAAAATCTTTCGTAATAATTAAGAAAATTATTGGACGTGGTAAATCTGCATCCTTATTTTGGATTTTGAGGAATTTTAAGGATTCTTTTCTTCTGCTAAAGATTTTTTCAGGATTTTCATGATCTATTGAAACATTTCGGGATATGCTGACCCTTTCCGGACTCTCAGCAATTTTTTAATCGTTATAAGGTTAAGGTATTTTAGGAAAATTGAAAATTTTTTGGTTTCTTGTTGGATCCTCTTTGTAAAGTGTAAAAAGTTTTTAAAAATTGTATGTGTTTAAATTTTTCTTAACTCATTTTTCTTGTGGCAGCAACTGAGATAGGTGGTGTAACTCTACTAAATAAATGTTTGCATTTAAGTATGCTATATAATTTGTTTTTTTTTAATTTTTCGACATTTGGAAACTCTGTCAAAAATATATTTGGATTAAAAATTTCTCAATTTCTTTTTGGATAACAATACTGCTATATATTTCACTTAACTTTTTTAATTTTGAAACGGTTAAAATATATGTTTCTGTTACATTTTCCTTAACGTATACTTATGTGCTTAGTTGCATACATTTTTATTTATTTTTTCTCTAAACTTTACGACAGGTGGCAACTCTATAAAAAAAATGTGTGGATAAATTTTTCACAACACATGTAACCATGTTGAATGATTTTTTCGACTTACTATCTCATGCACCATTTATTTAATTTTTTAACAAGTGGCAATCCCTTTAAAATGTGTTTACTTTAACTTGTTCCTGACAACTTTTTTGATTGTTAGCAATATTGTAATTTTTACCCTATTTTTTTTAATTTAAAAGAAAAAAATAAAAGAAAAATTTACTCAATTTTAGAAATTTTTCCTTAGTTTAAAAATAGGGCGCCATTAATTTGAAGAAGTAAATTGACTCAAATATAAGTAAAAATTTCCTTAAATAATTTTGAATTTTGTCAGTGCTGTTAAGACAAAGTTAATTGCTTTCCTGGCAAATGTCGGCTGTGGCGTCGCGTGAAGACTACTGCTTTAGATTCTGAGATGGCAGGTTCGAATCCGGTTGGAGGTGGTTAGAGTAAGGTAAGTCAATTATTTCAAAATTGTAAAATTAATTTCATATATGGAAAAACCTAAATACTCAAATAACATAAAAAATAAATTAGATATTTTTTTTTTAAATGCAATTTAAAAAATTACAATTAAAAAATTAATAAAATAAAAAAAAACTTCCTGCTCTGGGACTCGAACCTTGCATCTCTCGACTAGCACTCCAGAGCTTTGCTCTGTTTGAGCGCCGCGAGCACGGGTGGCAAGTAAATTTTTCGTAAAAACTAAGGAATTGTGTTTTCCTTAAACTGAGTCACATCGTTTACTCATATTACAGC
>NW_023475966.1:0-3118 GCF_013731165.1 Rhagoletis pomonella
AAACAAAAGCACCAAAAAACGCACCAACCACTAAACTCTAAAATTTTCGCGTTTTGAATAAAGAAAATCACTAAATTTAGTGCGAAAAGCACCAAGTTGGCAACAGTGTGAAGAGGGCAACGAATCTTATTAATACATGTATAACAATGAGAGCCACTGCACAAGCATACTGGAGTAAAAAAGGCACTCTCCCAAACGTACGCCACATAAACCCCTCGTCATTTTAATAGCCCAAACTTTTAATTCTTGTTTTTCCTTTTGTTTATTTAATATTCATTACATCCGATTTTAAAACTTTACAGATTTAAGAAAAATGTCAACAAAGGGGTACAATATAGCGCAAGTTTCAAGTTTCTGTAAAATAGCATTGATTTTTGAAAATTTGTTTGGTGAGGGTGCTGCGCATTTTCTTTCATACAAAGTATGCTCGTCAAAAATTTTTTATGGACTAAAATGCGCAGCACCGTCAATAAAAAAATTAAAAAATCAGGGCTATTTTAGGGTCACTTGAAAGTTGCACTTTATTACACTATAATTGAATGGGCTACAAAACTGCATATCCGAAATTTTTCTAAAAATATTATTGACTTATTCACTGCAGGTCATTAGAATGGCATACTCCTTTGTTGAAATTTTTTAAGAACTGTTTCCAGCTCTCAAGAAAAACGAAAAAATCATATCACAGCGAACGGCAGTGCGCGCGAGTGACGAAAGCAGCAACAGTAGCACGCTGAAATGACTCGCTTATATATACACGAGATTTGGAAGTTTTTATCCAGACGTCCAATCGACATCTTTGAGATATCGTTCGAAAGGTCTTGCAGAGTGAGTCCAGAAAATGTATTCAAGCTTCATAAACGAATAGCCGGATTCTTAAAAATTAGGCTAACGTGTTGCGAAACAAAAAATGTTTTTTTGCTTTTGGCGGTTTAAGGGGGCATGTGGATACACCCAACACATTTAGTGTTATTCTATAGGCCAATACCTCTCAAACAATACCTTACATATTAAGTTCCGGCTACTAGTTGGAAAGATATAGAGGTAAATGTGTTTTGGTTCGTGTCTCCACTAGGAGATGCTTTGGTATTTTTTTCAAACTTTCAGGAATTAAAGCACAAAAAAAACTAAGAAGGTTTTGTTCCAGGATGTTTTGATTCGTATGCCTTTGTGGGCGTGGCTGCTGCCTGAATTTCGAAAAAAGGCAATTTTTTAAACTACCACTGAGGCCGCACTACTCAGTCCGTGTCATTGATGTGGATATCAGTAAAGGGTCTTCAAACAGGCTATCTAACTCTATCTTTTGTGTTTATAAAATATAAATATGTCATAACGTTATCGCCCGAAAACTAAAAATCGGGCTGCTGAAAATATACCATTCGGACATTTTCTCAAAAACTGGTCAGTCGATTTTATTCTAGGCTTCCACAAGTCTAGCCCAAAACCTTAGCTTTCATCTGGTATACAGTTTATATCTGGGAAAACTCTTGTTGTGGAGATATTGCGATTCAAATTGAAAAAATGTCGCTCCAAACAGGGTCAAATGGTTAAAAATTAACATATCCGTCTAATTTGGTTATTTTAAGATATAAAAATAACTTACGCAGTTCCCCAAAAAAATTGCCCATTCCCCGATTGCCACTTAAACCGAATTTCCCTGAAAATCGGGGAATTTTCCGCGAGTTGACAAGTTGAATGATGCAGCTGTGCTAATCACTTCCTAAATGTCTTGGAAACCACAATTTGTGTGTATTTTAGAGCACTTAACCTACCTGGGAAGACGTACATAAATATGTATGTATGAATGCATTTAGTTCACCCAGTGTGCCGCTACTACTTACATACATATGTATAAATTGCCACTGAGAAAAACTACTTGAGAAAAAAGCATTAGTTTAGTAGCACGAGTGCAACATCGTACACGTAATAGAAGTAAAACTTCTTAAAAAGAGCACATGTGCACTGAGAAAAAAGATTAGTTTCGACAACTAAAGATATTTAGTTCCCGAATTTTGACAATATTTGGCATAGTTTAAAGTTTAATTAAAAATATAAAGTTTGATGCCAACCGGGGTTTTTTATTGGATATATTATTCATGTGAATTATAATTTGAAAGTGTCTATTTAGCTAAGGAAAAAGCAAAGCAGTATACTTCCAGCAGATATTGACCTGGGTTTTCGCACGACTGTTCCTGTTTCATCGTTGTTTTTTAGGAAATTCTTACCAACATATACATATGTATTATTTACTTTAGTAACTAACTTATGTAAATATGTACGTATTTTTATGCTTAATATATGCAAATAAAAGAAGAAAGTAAACACAACAAACATCGAGTAAATTTTTATTTGTGTCAAACTGGAACTTTTTTCCTAATAATAAACGGTTAGCTGATTCAAGTCTACAGCAAGTTCACAAAATTAATTGAAAACTTGTATCAACCAAAGCATTGTTTATATTTGCTCAACAATGATTTTATTCAACTAACAATATTGTCCAATCAAGTCGTTTTGTAATTATTAACAAATATACATTTGTCCCAACTAGAAGTCTTAAGTAAATTGCAGACTTTCGTTAACTATATATTTATTTCGCCATATCCAACTATGCCACTTGATCACTATAACCAAATCTTGGTTATTATAACTAAACCTTTTTCTGGGTGTGTGCGCCCCACACCCGGTAGAAATCTTAACAAAAATAAACTACGAGACTATCATACGAATATAGTTGTTTATTGTATCCATAGTTGGTACCAAGTTGATAAGTTTTTATCATTTTTTATATTTATAATTTTTAATTTTTTCGAATACAAAAAAATTCGAAAAATTATGTGTTTCAATGGACACATCCATTTAAATATATAATTTAGATTTAAATAATATTTTTAGCAATTTATTTGAGAAAAATAAAACATTTAGATTATTGTTTGTATTTTGGTCGATTTTAAATTTGCTACCCCAAAATAATTGATATCAAATAAAACACCTCTTTGAGGTAAAAGTTTCGAGTGACGAAAGCTGGACTAGAAACACAAAATTTATGATATCAATTTCGTGACGAAAATTATACTCATTTTTGACTGCCTTTGAAACGTACGGAAAATCTTTTTTTATTTAT
>NW_023475967.1:0-3118 GCF_013731165.1 Rhagoletis pomonella
ACGAAAGGGAGCCCGCAAGAACGGATGACATAGTGATTATCGCCAAATTTCATTTTAAAAGTTTTGAGCTTCGAATTTTAAATTCTGAGATATAATTATAGTTTTAATAGAATTGAACTGAATTAGAGTTTTAAATTTTGAGTTGAAAAATTTTAATTCTGAATTTAAAATTTTGAGCATATGCTTTTTTTCAGAAACTGAATTTCCAAATTTTTTATTTTTAGTTTCGAAAAATAAATTATGAATGTCGAAATTTTAAATTTAAGATTTCTCAGTTTAAAATTTTTAACGCTTCGAATTTTGAATTCAGAATTATAATTGGGGCTTTAATTTGATTGGACTATATTCTTTTCGCAGGAATTTAATTCCAAAATTTTTAATTTTTAGTTTAGATATATCTACGAGTTATAAATATCAAATTATGAATTATGTATTTCCTATGAATAATAATATATGTTTACGAAATGTGAATTATGTATCAGTGAACTATTACAAATTCTAAATTATAAGTAATAAATCATAAATAAATATAAATTGTGGATTATGAGTTTTGAATTATAAACTTTAGAATTTCGAGATTTGTAATTTGGTTTCCATATTTTGAAATTATTATTTTTGAGTTTTGAATTTTTTTCTTTGAATTTTAAGTTTTTAATTTTGAGTTCTGAAATTTAAATTTTTAACTTTTAAGTTTGAAGTTTTCGTTTTGCATTTAACATTTAAAATTTTTAATTTCGAATTTAAGTTTTTTTCTTAGTAATAAATTTTAAGTAAATGAACTATGAATGAAACTTAAATTTCCGGTTCTGCTTTTTAGATTTTAAATGTTACCTTAAAACTTAGTACTCTGAAGATTGAATATAATTTTTTTATTATTTGTTGTCAGAATTAATGTTTTGAACTATGCAAAAATCCTTATATCCATGAACACTTAATTTCTTTCTTTTTTCTTTTTTCCTTTTATATGTATATATGCGCATATTTTTTTCAATATAATTTTGCCAAACGTCATCGCAGTGTGGGTGGCCGCTATAAATGTTTCCACTTCTTGTATGTTGTTCCTCTCCAATTTTTCCCACTGAGTGTCTAATTTCAATGTCTCATTTTTGAAATGATTAGTCGCCTGTATTAGCTTTAAGCAAGTAATCCATATATGGTAGCCCCATACATACCCACACTGTCTGCAGTCTGTTGTCTAAGATGCTTTTGTGTGACTAATTCCGTGAAAAATGTCAAACATCAAACAGATGGTAGAACTAAGAAGAGCACACCCGCTTACTTGTTTTTTTGTTTGTTTTTTTTAGTAAATAAAAGACAAATAAGCGACATTGATTTGTTATTGATGTAAATACGACAAGTTCGCATGCAAAGTCTTTCCTTTCAGATACAGTTTTTATTCGTATTTGCTGTTGTTTCTGCCGGCATATGCTGTGCAGTTGAGTGTTTAGTGGTAGATTTAGACTTATAGATTAATACAAAGCGACAATTTCAAGTCTCGAATGACGAGTAATTTGTGTATTTGATTTGTACTTTTGACAAGACATGGGAATCATTACGATATATGAGGTAATGATTTTTTTAAGGAAGTTGACATCTTCGTGGTTGTTGAAAACTTGGATGATGGCAGTGGTTTCGAGTAAAAGATAGGCAGCCACGTATGTATATAAATATTATATTCTTAAAAGACTTTCCGCGAACAGTATCTCCTTATAAACTTGGTACCGCTGATAAATGCAATCACAAAACATAGCTTTCAATTAGCAAGTCCATCATCTGTAACAAGATTTTTAATGCCTC
This sequence comes from Rhagoletis pomonella, assembly GCF_013731165.1. Taxonomy (NCBI): domain Eukaryota; kingdom Metazoa; phylum Arthropoda; class Insecta; order Diptera; family Tephritidae; genus Rhagoletis; species Rhagoletis pomonella. The sequence continues at coordinate 1,798 of NW_023475967.1, forward strand.
TTGTAGTACTATGTATGTATGTGCTTAGCATAAATCCCATTTATATTCCATCGCTAGTTAATAAAATAACTTACTCAGCATTTTCCCTCTAAAGCCATATTATACTACACTTCCCAACTTAGCATCCTCCTATAAGCAATGAACATCAGCTCAGTGTCAAGCTAATTTGTATTTAAGCTGCTTGCAAGTTCTTTACCAGCGATAAGTACAAACAGTAAACTAGACAGCGGGCATTAGAAGTGCAATGTCCCAAACTGGCTATATCTACATACATACCATTATACAAAGAGAAAATACTAATGTAGAATTCGCCAGCAATATCTATGTAGTAACCTATAATCAGAAGAAGAGAAGCGCATCTCAGTTTCCCTTTCCTCTGCGTGTATGCGCATTAATTATTGTGTGACATGAAAGCGCGTGAAAAAATGGAATTCAATAAAATCATGCGAAAGAGATTTAAAAGCTTTCTAAAAGAAAAAAAATGACAGTGAGTTGATACGAGTACGAGTTTTACGAACAAGCACTTGGACGTTAGGTAATCTATCTGTGTATATGACTATTTGCACACACTTTTGTAGATGTGTTTAGCAGCTCAGATTATATTATGTCGTTTATTTGTGGCGCCATTTTTTACATTGCATAAGCTTTGTTGCATCAGAATATTCATTCTATTATGCCGCTGTCCGATATACTTAGCAGATCACTTATATATACTTACATGCATGGAAGGTTATATATATACAGATATATATATATGTAGGTAAATTAAAAATATACCCCAGTCGGTAGAGGAAAGGCCAGGGCATTTGGTTTTGAAACAAGGGACTTTTCATTTCGATTTTTTAGCAAATTTAATGGCTTATAAACCGTTAAACTTAACCTTTCCTTTTCTGGTATCAACCTCACCTTCTTCCACTCGTGCTTCGTGTCTCCTCTTCTCTCCTGTTTTTACTTATAAGTCACTGCAGATAAAGTAAAACTTGTGTATAACCTTTCCATTATCGAACACGAAACTCCGTCGTTTCTTCAAAACTGGCGACCAAGCTGGCAGCCCGAATTCAGGCTAATATTTTCTTTTCTTTTTAAATGCCCTGACTACCGAAATAAAGGGCACTTAAGTGTGCAGAGACAGTGCTCTGTACCTTTCTTGATATCTAGGGGCGTTCGAGAACACATCTAATATGCAGTCAACCGTCCGTAGATGGATAGCTAGGCTACTAAATACTAGGATTGCTGAAGCCAAAGTCGGCGACAGCGCCGTTGAACTACAAATAACGAAAGGGAGCCCGCAAGAACGGATGACATAGTGATTATCGCCAAA
>NW_023475968.1:0-3117 GCF_013731165.1 Rhagoletis pomonella
GTGAGTTTGTAAGTATTTTCTTTGCTAATGCCTAAAAAGCCCTAGTTTTATTTAAGTGCACCATAGGTAACCCACTTCAAAGTATAGAGGACTACTCTTTACTACTGGGCTTACTTAGTCACATAAGTCACAGAAGTTTGATTCTTATGTGCATGCAAGCTGACTTTTACTCGTATAGAATTATACATACTAAATATGTATGCCATTTTGCTAACACTTCTGGTTGCAAATATGTACATACATACATATGTATGTATGGATGCAGCGTCCGGACTTTGCTCCGATCGGAGTAGATTTACTCCGATTCCTTTTTTAAATTCAAAACTACTTCCTACTCCGCTTGACCAAAAATATGCTCCGATTTGTTTACTATTTCCATTCATTAACTTCTTAAATTTTTGCTCAATGACGTGTGTGGCAGCTAGGTTTTGTATAAGCAAGCATGGGATTGATTAAGGACCAGGAAAATGTTCGGGAAAGGTGTATGTTTAGCAATTTGGCAGAGTATATGCTGCCATTAGCTAATTAACCGCACCGTAGTGACGCTGCCGAAAAAAAAATTTTCCGAGATGAATCTCAATAAAAATAAATACACGGAATAGGCTTAATGTCGAAACAGTTGAAAGCTCAATGTTCGCAAGAACTCTTATTAACAAAATGCAAATAATGCGTTATTATAGAAAAATATGTGATTAACCTAAAGATGTACAAATTTATCATTATACTTACGGTGACCATATTTATGCGAGTCGAATACGGGACAAAAAATAATTTTGCTAATTTTTTCCATATAAGCTAACAGATCTTAACACCTTCTTAAATGATCATAGATATACATATGTATTCGCCCTGAAACAGCATGCTTTTTAGGATATATTTCTCGATATTAAATTTTTTACAAAAGTTTCATTAAATTTTTTACTTACCAGGACTTACCGTTAATTTTTGGCAATTTTTTTTTTTTGACGACAGTGCTACGCATTTTTTTCATACAATAATTATCTCGGTACGATCATGTTCCACATCATTTAAAACTGGTTCATAGGCATGCCATTTTAATGAGCTCTTATAGCGTCGAAATACCGAGCCCCGAATACGGGACAAAGACGTTACATAAAAAATAAAGAACATTTGGCGTCCCGTATAAAATAAATTAATTGCCAGGACAATTGGTAAAAAAAGGACTTCCCGTATAATACAGGACGGATGGTCACCGTAATTATACTATTTAATAAAAGAATGTTAATCTGCTCCGAAAATTTCGTGTCTACTCCGATTTTTCGAGTCATTTACTCCCGAATCGAGTTTCAGTGGTACGAACGCTGTATAAATGTATGTTTTGCCGCTTACCCTCATACAATTGCTTTTCATTAGAAATCCTTTGATGAAAATGGCAACTTTTTGTCGTCACATAAAAACAAGTTTTATACTCGATCTAAAAATAGCAGGGAGGAGTGTTCACTTTATATTTGCGACCATATGTACATAAACATACATACTTACATACATATCCATGCATATTTATATAGAATATATACATTAGGGTGGTCCAAAAATAGTAAAGTCGGAATTGTAATGCTCTCACCCCCTAGGATTGTTCTATATCGAAAAAGGTATACCCCTATTTTTTATTTTGAAATCAAAAAATTTTTAGAGGTCGCTCAAAGCGCTCAAAGTTTTCCATGTATTTTATATGGGAAAAAACCACTTTTCGTAGAAACGGTATAGAATTCTTGAAAATCAATATTTTTCGATCGGAAAGCTCTGGTTCTCTTCAGGAGACTTCCAGTAATAATACTCAATTGTTTATTTAACCATTTTTTAATACTTACGATTTTTTATTGGGTCCCCCATTGCATTTTTCGGGGATTTTGTGGGTTTTTGGCGGACCTATAAATTAAAGTTGCGATGAAAAAATAGTTAAATAAATAATTGAGTATTATTATTGGGAATCTCTTGCAGATAAACAGAGTTTTCCGTTAGAAAAATGTTGATTTTTAAGAATTCTATACCACTTCTACGAAAAGTTGCTTTTTCCCCATATAAAATATGTACATGGAAAACTTTGGGCACTTTGAGCGACCTCTAAATATTTTTTGATTTCAAAATAAAAAAATAGGGATATATTTTTTCGGTATAGAACAATCCTAGGTTGTGAGAGCATAAAAATTCTGACTTTACTTTTTCACATGCATTTTTGGACCACCCTAATAAACATACATGCATAGATATATACTTAAGTCGATTAGAAATTCCATACATAAGCAAATATTTACAATAGAGTTGCATAAATGCCACAAATGAAGCTAAAGTGAGACGACGATTATCAAGCGGTTGATGAGGCGTTAAAGTATGGATTTTGATTTTATTGAGAAAGGGGTACCAATAGAAATTATTGAAAGCGAATTGAAGTTTAAAAATTTTAGAATGGAATGTTTTTAACCGACTTTAAAAAGAGGTTATCGATTCGTCGGAATATTTTTCTTTAGGCCACGTTAAGTGAGTTTTATAATTCTTTTTTCAAAGGAGAGGCTTTACCTCACAGGTAGTCCCATACTAATTTGGTGTAAATCCGATCATTGGATCATGAAGAAATTAACGGTACTCCAAAATTTTGATATGGGAATTGAAGTCGGTTGTGTTTTTTGCTTAAAAATTACTTGGTAATTTGTTTATTTAAGGTATATTATTTCTTATGAATGTATAGCTTATTACCTAATTTTATAAGGCCAAACTTCAAACTTTGTGCAACAATTATGAAAATACGCAATGTTTCACCAAAATTTAAAACTTCTTATTCAGAATGTGTAGAAAAAATTTTGGTATGCAGTTTTGTAGCCCATAAAAGTTTAGTCATGACCAGGGAACGGATTTTTAGGACCTAAAAACCTATAAAAAAGGCAAAATAAAATAACGAAATAGGCTGGAAAAGGCAAAATAAAATAGTGAAAAAGGCAGGAAAAGGCACTAAGTGTTGCAAAAAAAGGCAAAAAAAGGCAAAACAAAATAGCGAGAAAGGCAGGAAAAGGCACTAAAAAAGACAGAAAATACGAAGAACAATCAAAAAATACATTTATTTTAGAAATGTTTATATTACAAGTAAAAAGAGAAAAACTA
>NW_023475969.1:0-3116 GCF_013731165.1 Rhagoletis pomonella
AAGTGACTGCTAAGCTAAACTCAATACATTGGACAGCCCTCTAACTACTTCCGAATTAGTTCGACAATGCCAGTGTCAGACGCCGGGTCATACCAGAGTTCCTGATAATGTAGCATTTGGGCAAGAGGTCAGGAGTTCGTTTTCCTCAATCTCAGTAGATCTTACAAGGCATTTGTTTTCATGGAGTTGATCTGACAGCAGACAACTTGAAGGATTGAGTGGTCACTTTTCGTGGCACAAACACTTGGAATGATGACACACATTCCAACCTTATTGGCTCATCTTATCTTGGAGAAGATGAGACGGCGGGGTATGTTTTTGCTTCTGCCTCGCCACATCACGTTATACTTAGAGTATATACGCTTTTTAAGATGGATTTTATATTGAACATGCACATTAGGGTAGTCCAAACAAAGTAAAGTCTGAATTTTAATACTCCATTCCTAGGATTGTTCTACATTTATCGAAAAAAACGATAACCAATTGTACAATAAACCATTTTTAATTTTAATTATTTTGTATGGGTCCCCAAAAATCCTCAAAAAATGCAATATGGGGACCCATAAAAATAGTTATTAAAAAATGGCCGAATAAACAATTCGATATTATTTTTTGAAATCTACTGAAAAGAAACAGTTTGCCGGTTGAAAAGTATTGATTTTCAAAGATTACACCATTTCTAAGTACATAAATTGTCGGTCAAAACGTGACTTCTCGGCGAAGGGAAAAGTGTGAGTTCAAATAATTTTTAAAAGTGATTTGGGATGGGGCTGATGTGTGATATTTGGAAATTTATTTATAAAACTTTAACTTTAAATAAAAATAAAAAAATAGTAACACAATCGGCCTTACTTTCAGCAACACTGCATACAATTTTTCTTTAAAAATATTTTGGATTATTTACAACTACCTGTTTATGCGAACTAATATACCTTTCAAGATACTTTAATCCAAAAAATATATAGTCACAAATAACTTCTTTGAATTTTCCCCACGTTTATTTTTGTACTCACCTTTTTATGGGAAGCCACAAGAAGCGCATGATTATCATCACCTGCAATAAAAGCAAGAAGAGTTAAAAAAATTAATATAGACTTTCAAGAGATTATCATCTTAAAAAATAAACAGCAAAAGCAAATATTTGGTTGCAAAATCAGTCATCAGCAAAGCAATCACCCTGGTCCAAGACAGCCTTCGAAAAGCAAATGCAAAGTGCGCCATCGTCATCAGCAGCAGCAGCAGCAACAACAACAGGAGCATGAACGCCAGCTGAAATGATGCTTTGCCGCCTCAAGAGTCAACAATGAAAATATTCACGGTGGAGAGAATACAGAGGTGGCGCCGATGACGATACCGCTACTCGGCTCTCAGTGATTTTGACAGAATCAGCTGTTTTGGTGACGTCATAGTAGAGAAGACAGCAGTAGTGATGTGCTGAGTCAATACTTTTAAGTACCCAATATTCTCGATACTCGGTACCGAAACATTTAGGTTTCGAATAAAAGCGCACATAGGCCAAAAATATGGAAAAAACGCCTAACAAAACCGCTTACCGAGTTTTTTTACTGATTCAAATGAAAGATGTATATATGTGACCTGGTCTACGAAAAGGGAGCTTACGTGCGAAAACTAGTTTTCTGTGAAAAAGCTGTTAAAAGTAAGCAACTCGTTTCGTCAGTTTCTCATTATCTCGTTAATTGTTCTCCGCGCCGGACGTCCAGTAAGTGTTGTTGTTAGTGCAGTAAGTGTTGTTGTTGGTCCAGTAAGTGTTGTTGTTGGTCGGAATATTATTATAGTTCATCGTGTAAGTTGCTAGTGTGGAACATTTAAAAAAGTAACACTGAAGAAGTGACGTTTACTGTTTCTGTTGATTATCGTCTTCGCATTTCGCATGAAATGAAACATGAGTGTTGATGAGGAGTTCAGTGCCGTATACGGACAATATTACCATGAAAAGGATGATGAAAACGATGATGAAAACTATGAAGAGAGCGATGATGATGAAGACGAAGTATGTGTATCTCAGGCAGAAGATGATACCGAACAAACTTTTGTTAAGATGGACCTGTAAGGAAAACGACAACAAAGAAAAATACATAAACTACTCAGCATTATTATTTTTGGCCCATAATACGTTTTTCTAGTGTATAATCATGTCTTTATAGCTTATAATTCAATGTATTTTGTTCGTTACCAATAAATTATATTTTGTCGTATTTTTACTCGTCTTTCTCTACATTTTTAGTACACCTCTAAGCAAGTTAGGATTTTCTGCTTTTCACCACGTGAAAAAGCATCTCATCTTCCATCCGAATCAACCAAAAAGTGAAAATTGATTTTTTGACACCTAAGCCCCCTTTCCGTAGACCAGGTCACATATTTCGGTTCGATGCCATAATACAGAGAAACGCTTACTTGTTTGAAGCATTTTTGTTCCAGCTGAATCGGACGATATCATTTTTGTAGGCCTGGGACAGATTCTGTAACCTGTTAACGGCAATTTTCGAATCGGTATCGGTTTTGTCGACGTTTCATATCAAATATTTGAAAGTCAACAAGTGCGATATCGATCCGAAACTTGTCGGTAACTGGCTACAGAATCTCTCCCCTGAAAGGCTTCTTCATCCGTCAAAGTATTTTTCTTGAACCTTGGATCGACTAAGGTTAAAAATGATAAAATAATATTTTTCTGTGGCGATAAGTTCAAGTGTTTTATATCATATAAATTAGTAATGACAGTTTTTTCTAAACCTGAAATGCATATAATGGCGAGGGTTTAATGTAAATAATCGGTATCGGATACCGAAAAGGAAGTATAGGGTACCGAAATCTTTTTTAAGTATTGGGTACCGAGTATTGAAGACAATTCAGCACATCACTAGTCGCCCTCATTCTCGCCGCTGTCAGTTGTCAACTCTACGATGACGTCACGCTAAAATTACTCTCACGAATTCTGCTGCAATCGGCGCAATCTTGTATTCTATCATTCTTGGAAAATATTATTAAAATTTTTATAAGATTAATCAGTTGCCCAATGACATTTACGAGATCACGACAAAAGAGCAAAGCTAAGGGTGGGTAACTCTGTAAATTTTGGTGTGCTGACTCAGTAACTC
>NW_023475970.1:0-2114 GCF_013731165.1 Rhagoletis pomonella
GAGAACAATGTAAATTTCTGTTATGATAATGTTATATTTGTTGCATGTGTCTAGCTATGTGTTGCTAGGTTGCATGTGAATGCAGAAACGTATTCATGTATATTTTTTTAATAAAATTAAATAAATTAATATAGTTAAATTATATTAAATGTACTTTTATATTAGTTAGAATTGCTGATTTGCATTTCTGCATGACCATTTGTTAAATATAATTTATTCAGTAGTTAATGTTGCTAAAAACTTAAAAAGCATCTGTTCAAGTTCGCTTCTTGTACGAGTATTATATCATGTAAATAGTAAAAATGCATGTTAGTTAAAAAAATGATAAAATTGCTTTTTTCACATACTCACTTTAAAGATGGACGCATTAACAAAAAAATGTATAAAGCAATGTGTTTGTTAACTTCAAAATTAATTTTCGAAGATATTGGCCAGGGAATGCTTTAACTCCAAAACGTAGATTTGTTATCTAATAAATAGGTGAAAGCTATGCAAATATGCAAACTCATTGGTGATTTGCCGTCGGCATTTGGGTCGCAAAAATCGTTTTTTTTTTTAACGATTCTTATTGTAGTTGCTACACTATTTTCAATGCAACAAATTCCAGTTTTCTAACTGCCTTAGTTTTTTCACAAACTCACTTTAAAGATGGACGCATTAACAAAAAAATTTACAAAGCAATGCACTTGTTAACTTCAAAGTTGTTTTTGACTTTTACTGCAATACTCGTAGATATTATTTGTAAATAATAGTTCTAGAGTCAAATGCAAATCCATTTCCCAGGCATGCGCATATGGATACTTGTAGTACATACAGATGCGATCAACTAATTAGCAACGAAATTCAAAATGATATTGTTTGCAAATTATGTTTATTTATTTATTTTTAATAATTTCCTTTAAAACATAATTCAATCTATAACAGAAACCACAATAATAAAAGTTTAAAAGCTTGCACAAATTGCAAAATAATAAATCAAACTTCAAATAATTGTTATAAAAATTTCAAAATTTTTAATTAGAATATTTAGAAAATTTTCGGGTATGCAGTATTGTAGTCCATTCAATTATAGTAAATGAAAGTCCAAGCTTCTAGTCGTTAAAAATTACCGTTCATTTTTTAGAATTTTTTTGTGGAGGGTTGTTCGCATTTTCTTCCATATAACACATGAACAAAAATTTATTTTTGTATGGGAAAAAACAGCAGTACCCCAACAAAAAAAAACCTAAAAAATCAACGGTAATTTTTAACAACTTGAAACTTGCACTTTCTTATACTATAATTGAATGGACTACAATTCTGCATACCCGAAAATATATTATATATTAAAATAAAAAATTTGGATGACCATTTCTTGAAGGTTGATTCATTTTTTTGCAATTTGTGCAAGCTTTTAAACTTTTATTATTGTGGTTTCTGTTCCAGATTGAATTATATTTTAAATGAAAATCATTAAAAATAAATAAACATAATTTGTTGATGGCAGCTGAATGTATGTATGTATGTACTTACATATGTAAATATGTACCCCATACACATACTCCAAAATCATTTATTGATAACGTTCTTGCACCTGCACATAATATTACATATATGTAAGTACCTACATACTATCTTTCTTCTTATTTGGGGCTGACAAACTTTAACTTAAGAGTCGACTTTATTTCGTCTACTAATATGCCCCAATAGTTTTGGAGTCAAATGAAAATGCATTTCCCACGCATACATATATGTATCTATATGTACTACATGCTCCATTAATTGACAACCTTTTTGCATGCATATATAAGTACATCCATACACACGTGCATATTGCTGTCTAAGTACCACGCACATATATACAAATGTACATATGTACAACTCACGGCAGCATACAAATTTACATAATTACGCGCATGTTCAAATACAACAATAACTATTTCATTCCTAAACGCATGCGCATATTTCTCAAGGCCAAGTAAATTCATTCATAAAAACAACCGCAGCACATCTCCCCGCAAATTCATCACCAACAAGCGCAACTTTGTCAATCCGACACAAAAATTCTAAAATCATAAAATGAAGAAATCTCGGCCAGCCAAGTGAAAAGTGGCAATTATTTCTCTATAACCAGT
>NW_023475970.1:2214-3116 GCF_013731165.1 Rhagoletis pomonella
TTTTGGGGCTGACAAACTTTAACTTAAGAGTCGACTTTATTTCGTCTACTAATATGCCCCAATAGTTTTGGAGTCAAATGAAAATGCATTTCCCACGCATACATATATGTATCTATATGTACTACATGCTCCATTAATTGACAACCTTTTTGCATGCATATATAAGTACATCCATACACACGTGCATATTGCTGTCTAAAGAGCGAAATACACCACACAAGCGGTTTGACAAACCAAGCGAAATTTCCCTTTGCTTCAAGCCATTTGTGCTGTGTATGGGGGTGTTTGAAGGTTTGACAAACCGCTTGAGGGAAATTTGAGCAAAAATCAAAATTTTTTGATTTTCTGGCCGCCATGTTGATGTTTGATCAAACCGTTTGCGTTGTGTATAGCAAAATCGCCTCATTCGCAACGAAATTTTCACCGAGTAAGGACGTAAGAGAGGAAAATGAAAGAAAACCATAATATTTAGCATTGCGAACTGGAAGAAAACTAAAATTCTTTGCTTGAACGAGTCATGTTTGCATGGTGTATGGCGAAATGGGAAAAGTAGGTTTGAAGAATGTTTGACAAGCCGCTTGTGTGGTGTATTTCGCTCTTAAGTACCACGCACATATATACAAATGTACATATGTACAACTCACGGCAGCATACATACACACATACATAATTACGCGCATGTTCAAATACAACAATAACTATTTCATTCCTAAACGCATGCGCATATTTCTCAAGGCCAAGTAAATTCATTCATAAAAACAACCGCAGCACATCTCCCCGCAAATTCATCACCAACAAGCGCAACTTTGTCAATCCGACACAAAAATTCTAAAATCATAAAATGAAGAAATCTCGGCCAGCCAAGTGAAAAGTGGCAATTATTTCTCTATAACCAGTAAAAT
>NW_023475971.1:0-3116 GCF_013731165.1 Rhagoletis pomonella
ATATACTTACTTATGTAATACAATTATGTTGACATTATGTTATGTTATTAATTATGTTGTTTATACAGAACGTAGAAAAATTCAACAAATGTTGATCTAAATTTTCTAATTTTTAATCGAATGGCCTTATTCATTAAAAATAAAGTAGCTTTATAAAAGGTTTAAAAATTGAAATTGTATGAAAACGTCAATTTATAAAGCTCTTTAAACCTACTTTATTTTTTATGAATAAGGCCATAAATTTTTATAAAGTTTTGGGTACGCAGATAGATTGGTTATGTATGTAATTTTAGTGAAACAAGTGAAAGTTTTAAGCGGATAAAAGATCGCTTTAATTTTTAATGAATTTTTTTCCGACGTATTTTGCGGTTTTATGCATATAACAGGTGTAATTTATAAAATATAGTATTTAATTTTTGTTTTAATATTTTGTTTGCAAACGGTCTTGCGCATTTTATTCTACAAGAAATTCGCTTTTATGTATACGGTAAAAAGTACAAGCCGTCCGCAACAAAAAATCATTAAAAATCTACGCGATTTTTTAGCCGCTTAAAACTTGCACTTACTTTTCTACCGATCTATCATTCTAAAAACTGAGATTAAAAATCACAAAATTTAGACGAAAATTTGTTGAATTTTTCTAAATTTTGTATAAAGTTTGACTTATGTGGTTTCGATTAAAGCATGAACCATATTTTTATAAAAAAATAACAAAAAAATGTTTACTTGAAAAACATTGTAAATATTATACAAAAAAGAACCATGCAATCACTTTTGATTGCCCGTGCATGTACGTATGTGTGTCTAACAAGTTATGACTTCTTATCAAAATACCGATATTAACTAATAAACTTAATATTATATCGTACAAATGTGTTTGTAAAATTAATTTCATTAAAATTATTTCTGCAATCAAATTTTCTATTCATGCAAAAAGCCAAACGCATAAATATGTACGTATGTATGTATACATTCATTTGTAAATATGTAGATATGTAATGTATGTATGTAACATATATATGTACATACAAATGTGCGATTGGTCGGCTTTCGTCTTCCCCTCACCGCTCCCATCCACACACAAATTATTCAATTTCTGGGAATCGACACCAGATTGGCACGTGCGCGAAAATATTAACCCTACATTCACGAAATATTTAGATTTTCGCATAAGTTTGCATTTAATAAAGCAATACTCGTACATTTTGTATGGAGAATAATATTAATTAATTTAAAATTCTGCATGTAACCATGTTCTCGACGATATATGTATCTTTCATAAAGATTAACCATAAAAATTGTGCTTCATTAACAGTTGCAACCAGCTGAAAACAAAAAAACTATGTCCGCTAAATGGGTTAAAGACCAACTGGAATTGACATTTTTTACACGCATACATGCATACATTCATATACACATGTACAGTGGAGTAGCACTAGGTTGAACATTGCATTGCTTGTACTTTGATGTGTTTGAATCTTTTATGGTACTGAAGATTTGCTTAGGGATGAAAAATATTAAAAATCGTTCGTGCATATATGTAAATATATTTTTATAAACGCTTAGAAGTATAGAAATTTTTAATATTAAAAAATAAATAAAATAATTTTTTTGTATATATATAAATTTTGTTCAAGGCACATTGACCCACCTGTACAAAAATTGTGGCGCGGCATGGACAAAAATTCTACAATTTCGGACCGAAAAATATGAAAACGAGCTAAGTTGCCACGTTACATCTGTGAACTTCCGATAAAACCACATATGTTTGTGATTTTACAAGTTTTGATTTTATTTTAAAAAAATTAATGTATTTTGCTGCAGAAAACATACACTTTTATTTAATGTTTATTAAAATGACACTTTAAAATACTAGTTAATGATTGAAATATTGGTATGGAACAGAGAAATAGAGTGTTTTGTCAAAAATTACCAAAAATTACCAAAAATTGCCAAGATTCGAGATAACTTATTTTACTGGATATAGAGAAATAATTGCCAATTTTCACTTGGCTGGCCGAGATTTCTTCATTTTAAGATTTTAGAATTTTTGTGTCGGATTGACAAAGTTGCGCTTGTTGGTGATGAATTTGCGGGGAGATGTGCTGCGGTTGTTTTTTATGAATGAATTTACTTGGCCTTGAGAAATATGCAAATGCGTTTATGAATGAAATAGTTATTGTTGTATTTGAGTATACGTGTAATTATGTGCATATATATGTATGTATGCTGCCGTGATTTGTACATATGTACATTTATATGCATGTTCGTAGTTTTTTTGGCAGTAATATGCACATACATATATATGCATGCAAAAACGTTATCAATTAATGGAGCATGTACATACGTATGCGTAGAAAATGCATTTTCATTTGACTCCAAAACTATTGGGGCATATTAGTAGACGAAATAAAGTCGACTCTTAAGTTAAAGTTTGGCAGCCCCAAATAAGAAGAAAGTTAGTATGTATGTACATACATATATGTAATATTATGTGCATGTGCAAGAACGTTATCAATAAATGGTTTTGGAGTATGTGTATTGGGTACATATGTACATATGTAAGTATGTACATACATATATACATTCAGATGCGATCAACTAATTAGCAACGAAATTCAATATGATATTGTTTGCAAATTATGTTTATTTATTTTTAATGATTTTAATTTAAAATATAATTCAATCTGTTACAACCCTGCAAACCAAAATTCCCGAAATCTTAACGAAATCTTTAGGAGTATCTGATTTCTGTAACGATTTTTTTCCGAATCTTCAAAGAAAATTATATGAAGTGGTTGACACGAACTCGTAAAGAAATTTCTGTACGAAAAATAAAGAAAATTCTGAAAAAAGTCTGCAAGAAATTCTTCACATAGCAGCATTATTTTCATTTCTTTACCGATTTTCTTCCGAAATTTCGTAAAAGAATGGAAGTGTGCGTAATTTATTTCATTTTAGAAAATTCGGCAAAAAATCGGATGGGACCTTTCCGAATTCTTTAAAATTTCTTTACGATTCAGAATACTCTGAAAAAATGGTTTGCAGGGAAGAACCACAATAATAAATTAACATAACATAATGTCAACATAATTGTATTACATAAGTAAGTATAT
>NW_023475972.1:0-2078 GCF_013731165.1 Rhagoletis pomonella
AGACAATTGCCAAAATTTTGCTTTTATTTTCCAGACTGGACAAGAACCTGAAGTCACAGAACTTTCAGAAAGTCGGCGAAACGACGGAGAGTGGGTACTTTCAGATCTTCACTACTGGAAGCCTAAGGACTAAGCGACTTAGAATTGTTATTCAACTAGGGAAAATCATCTGGATATTATTTATTAACACAATTGATTACCAATTAGAGAGGAAAGGCCCAAGTTATCTGATGCTGGCGGCTTTGAAGAGGTTTAACTCAATGAACAAATTCTCGAACGATGAGTAAAATACTCAAACGTTTTTAATAAGATAGGATTTTGTCACAAATTATTTCTTTTTGACGATCACTATTAAGGCTTAGTAAAACTTTTCTGAAAACTGTTCTAGATTTTGTCCAAGGAATGTTTGGAAATCAGAGGATTCCTCATTTTTAGCCACATCTTAACTTTGATAGATACAGTTTAATAAAGCACTGAATTCATATTCTTCAAACTCACCTGCACATCGCCAATGGCGTGCGTCAACTTCTGTATGTTGAAGTGAAGACCGGCCAAATTCTGCACTGGTTCGTCGCTGAATTTGCTACGCTCAATAGTGGCCTTAACGCGTTCCACCGATTGTTGATATTCACGCCAACGTTCGACCTCCTTCTCCAATTCGCCTTGCTGTGATTTCGCCAACGCAAAAGTGTTTGCTATTTTCGTTTGATATTGTGCCAATTCGCGTGACAATTCCGACTGTTCGAAATTGCTCAGAGACGGCCAGATTTTATCGGCTGCCTCTTGAATTTGTTTATGGACCAAATTTTTGATTGGGGTCTCATTGCCGAAGAAGAGTTTGTGCTCCTCCAAGTCTTGTACAAGATTTTCATAATCGATGCCATGTTGGCTATTCTGTAGGCGTGTCTCAGCTTCGTGCGCCCAGTCGTTGAACTTCGCGACCAATTTCATATATTCAAGGCGTGAATCGCGATTATTGATCAAATACTTCTCGCGATCTTCAAGCTCTTGTGGCAGTGAGGAGACCAACGACCGACCTTCGGAAAGCATTTCCACCAATGAGCCGGGCATGCCCACCTTGGTTTTGACGCTGTCGTTGATTTTGTTGAATTTATCGAGATATGATTGAATTTCATTGCGCAGCTTGTGATGTTTCTGGATTTCATGTTCCACCGACTCGGGATCGCGATCCAATAGCGGACGTGACTTGGCCGATGCCTCATTGTTGTGCAACCAATCGAGTATTTCCGAGAGTTCGGCAGCCATTTTGCGATGGTGTTCCAACTGCACTTGATGCTTCTGCCGCTGTGACTCGACAGCCTTGCGTAGATTCTGCAGTTGATTCTTCAGCGACTGCAGCTGTTCAGTGATGCTATTCTTATCGGCAGCTGAGCCCTCGGAGGCAATTTTCTGTCCCTTATCGCTAGCGGAAGCGAGTAGACCCTCACATTCCTGGATATTGACGATGACATCGTCGTACTTGTTGATTTTGTCCTCCAAGCTATCCGGCAAATTCTCAATGTCGATTATAACATCGGTGTACTTCATAATGAAGGCGATAATCTCATTGATCAGCGCTATGAACTGCTCACGCAGTAGAAGCAGTTGACGCAGATGTGCCAATTGATCTTCAATCAATTTTATCATATCGTCCTGTTGCTGTAATATGCTCTGCAACTCTGGCAAGTCATCCATTTGTATGTCGCCCATCTTGCTCTTGCTATCCTTCAGCTCCTTGAGTATACCCTCATAGGCGCCGAGCAAATCTTGAACGTCTCTGATCTTTGCACCGATTGGTTTATTCAACTCGCGCAAGCGTTGCTGTATGGTATTGAGGAATTGCATGCAATCAGCCAATATGGCCTTGGCATCCTTGTATTTCTTGATGTGATCCGCAAGCGTGTTGACACGATCCTTAATATGCTGCGTTACTTTGCCATAACGATCTTTCAAGTTCTTGATGTCGTCATTCAATTTCAGCTTGTCAGGATTGCTGAGCGTGGGCAATATGGCCTTGCCTTGATCGGCAACATTATTCAACAAGCCAGCCTTGCCCTCAGCAGCATCCAGCAATTTCT
>NW_023475972.1:2088-3116 GCF_013731165.1 Rhagoletis pomonella
GTTTTAAGAGCCTTTGTGAAAAAGTTCACGACTTTTTCAGAACCACTTCAGGACTACTTCAGGACAATTTCGAGACTAGTTTGGGATAATTTCCTGAAATGGTTGTTAAGAAAGAGTCGTGCAAATTGAAACGGCTCTTAAGAGGGACATTGAGTATAACTTTTAGCTCAAATGAAATTGAAACGGCCATACTCGCACCGTTCGAGACCAAAAGAGGTTTTAGACAAGGGAACTCACTTTAGTGTGACATCTTCAAGAGAAGGTGTAATATACGAATACGAATCACAGCGGTACAAGGCAAAGAACCTGCTGGCATCACACAAGGAGTCTTCTCGTGAGATAAATGTCGCTGTTGACAGTTATAATTTTGAAATAGTGAAGAACGTCGTATTCCTAGAATTCAGCATTAACAGCACCAATAATGTCAGCGATAATAAGACGATAAGACTTTGAGAGTTTCGGCAGAACTGTTCTAACAAAGCCTACGGGTGACGAACTGAACGAGCCTTTTGACATAATAAAAATTCAACGATTTCGCTTTTAACGAATTTATTAGTCTTGACAAAAACCGAAAGACGACTGTGCGGGCAAATAAGTAGGAGATTTTCTTATGGGGAAAAGCGAGAAAAAGTCTCTTTCTGAAGAACAAAATATTATACAATTTATCAAATACTTACATGATCCAGTCTTTTCCAACATTAGCTGTGAACGCTTGTCTCCAATGGAGTTCAACAAATCATTCATGGCAACCAATTCCTGCTTGGCTGCTTCGGGACGCAACTTGCATGGCCGTGTTAGCCAATCGCTAACCGTTGATTGCTGCCTCTTAACCCAATCTTGAAGCTCAGCGCGCTGTTTCTGTTGTTGCTCTAATTCACTCACTGAAGCGGTCAATCCACCCAAGCGGGATTGTACCTAATTAGGCAAAGAAAACAAGAATGTATGCGTTTTAGTTCACTAAAACAAAGAAGCAAGAAATGTAAAATATAAATATGCGAAGTACCCAAAGAACCTAGTACAGCGAATGG
>NW_023475973.1:0-3116 GCF_013731165.1 Rhagoletis pomonella
AGGCCCTCTGGTCATTAGGAGGCGTTTTCTATTTTTCATTAAGTTACACTCTTTCTATTGAAGAGTGTCATAGTTAAATGTAGTGTTTCACTCACTTTGGCACGAATTACTTTTTTATTTTTTGTTTTTGAAAATATTGGGCTTCTTTTTATAGTTATATATTATACAGATACCGCGGAGAAAACCACCCAAGAACTTTTTTTTTGCGATGATTTATTTGGTTGGGTGTTTGTGATGGGCAATTAGCCAAGTTTTTTTTTTTGGTATCGTAGGAAGAAGCTTATTATTTCATTAATTACAGCCAGAAGCTCAATAAATTTAAAACTTGCTTCAAAGCTTTCCCCAAACCGGCCTTTTACAAAAATATTGAATTTAACCTTGCTGAAATTCCAAGATACGAGCTATAAACTGAGTCGTCTTTACGTTCGAAACTCAAACCGTTCTTCAAGAGGTCTTAAATATAGATACTAGATCTGAAAAATATTTGGTCATAAAGACTTCGGAAAATAACACTGAAAGTGAAATAACGCCGAAACTGGGGTGTCTCCAAACTAAAATTGGCAAGGGACGACGAAAATTTGTGAAAGTTCATAATTAGAGACATAAAATGAGAGCGCTTGATGTCCATCGGAATACACTTACCGTTATTGTAAAAGAGACATGCCTCTCAGGTGCACTATTGGTTAAATGAGAAAGATAGGTACGGAGGGAGAGAGCTGCTTTAACTTGTTAAATAGTTCTCTGCTCAGATCTTAGACGCCAAAAATAGGACTGTTGCTAAAGTAGCTCAGGATCTCCCCGCACTTGGGCTATTACCAGTCAAAGTAACGGAATTTGTGCTCTTTCCAAAAACTGAGTCGTTTTTGCCGGGTCCACATTCTAGAGAGGCAGTAGGAAATTTGGGACTTCTTAAAAGTTACTCAAACGTCGTTTAAGAATTGAGGAGAGCAAATGCAGACCGTTATTAAGGCAAATCTCTGCTTATGTTTGTCTTATGTGGCGTACTTTTAGGCGTCTGGAAATGAGCTCTTAGAACTTCATGCAGCGATGAGAGTGAAAGATGCAAGGGAGACTTTCCAAAACTGTAAATAAATTGTAAATTCAGAAGTTCAAATTCGATTCGGTCAATTTTAGATTTCCTCCAAAAAAACGAAAAAAAAGTTGAGAAAATATAAAACACCTTTTCTGACAGGCACATTAAGAACACCAGTGCCATAAAAATATTTCAACTTTTACTCACGCACAACTGCTGTACAATAGTATTTACGGACGTATCAGCTATTGTGGGTGGCGCTCATATGACAGCGAATCATATCGGAAAGGCCATAAATTTCTTGAATTGATCGTTTTACGAAAAATGTGACTGTATGTGTTCACTCAAGTACTATGCATTCACACGCATTGGAGTTGGGGTTTGCGTGTCACTGGAGAGCTCTTAAATTATGCATTTTTTTTATTTTTATTTTTTTTACTCCCAAGTTTCTTGGCCAACCAATACTGGCACGCAATTTTGAATGACACACTTTCAATAAAAAGGCCAAAAAAACATGCAATGAGGCGTAAAAATATTGAGCTATTTGCCGACATACATACATACATACATATATATATACATAATAGGTACCTACGTAAAAAGCTGCGTATGCATTACGAATTTTATCAGTAGGCACGATTTTTACCCATCTTTAAAAGTACCGCACGTCCTTTCTGCGGGCTGGTCATGGCGCCTAAACTAACCAATACATACAAATATACATTCTACTAGATAAAATATTTGCCTGTGTGAATGTAAGTATGTATATCATTCGCCATTCCATTCTTATCGACAATAGAGCATTCCCATGAGTCTAATAAAAATAACAGCCAAGCATTTATTTGGTGGACAGCACCTGCAGTTGTATTTATAGATAAATTTAACATCAGCCGTCCACCAAAAACAGTATCCACATAGACACAGACAATAAATATATTTTTTTTAGCATTTTTTAAATACATTTTCACAGTGATTTAAATATATTGCGACACATGGCAGGCAATCGTTTTCTACAATGTTCCTGCCTTCGCGCTGCCATCTGTGTGTGTTCACTATCCTGTCATAAACATCTATTGTTCTCATGCGAATGCCGAAGTATAATTTAGAAAATGTAACATTTATTTATGCATTTCATAAAAGTTAATTAAGTGTGAATTTTGAAAAATAAATATTTTAATTAGCTTCGCCATTTAGTTTGATGTTAGTGCTCATACATATTTTATGCAATATGAATTTAGAGTCTTCACATTTTTTAACGTTTTTTTTTTAATGTTTTTGCTGGAGAGCTTTTAATGTGATTTTTTGTTACGAACTTTTTTAATAAAAATTAATTATGAAAACATTAATGCGATTTGATTGCTGTTGTAACACTTTGTGCTGAACTATTAAGCTTACATAAATATGTGAAAGCTTAGTTGAAGTGGTTTTGTACAACTACACAACTTATTAGTTATTTAATGAGCAATTTTGCTCAAAATTAAAAAAAAAAAATATTATTTCTTTTGTTATAGTTACTTAAGCCGAATGCGATCAAGTTTTAATAATAAAAATGAAAAAAATGCCGTTAAAGTAGTTAAATAATTTTTTAATATTAGCTGCATTTATTAAATTTAATTAATAAAATTTTTTTAAGAATTGCTGGTGTGGGCGTTCTCATAGTCAGCCTACAAGTATGCAATTTACTATACGTACATAAGAGTTGGTGCTTTTGTTTATTACTACTTTCGCTCCATTTTACAGCTGTCATCCATGAACTTTGCAATTCTCAAATGAGTAATAAAAAAATTTATTTAACATTAGAAAGACGGGCAGGGGTCAATAGGGTCAACTACCGTAATCTAAGCTAACCACGTTCCGGCACTGTATGCCTTCAGCACCTTCTTCTGTACGTTTAATGTATTCAAGCCGAAAAGCTAAATTTTAGAAAAAATTATATACATCTTGCTTAGGAATGATCAGACTGGCTGAATCAGCAACGACTGTACATTTGTCTTAAAGATCAATACCTCAATTACTAGCACGATTACATTACAAAAATTTTTTTTCGCGACCCAGTCTAGTAGTACATCTAGTATGCATGTGT
>NW_023475974.1:0-3116 GCF_013731165.1 Rhagoletis pomonella
CTACATACTAAATTTTTTTCGACAAAGGGTCAACTCAGTTTTTTCCAGAAAAACGAAAGCTACAAATTTTTTCTTTCCATAACAAATTTTAAAGTTAAAAGCTACAATTAATGGCATAGTAACATATTGGATATCTCGATTCTTCCTACTAGGTGTATGGTGTCAAGTTAGCACTACATACCATTTTTTCTTAAGAAACGAAAGCTACAATTTTTTTCTTTTCACAACAAATTTTAAAGTTAAAAGCTACAAATAATGGCAAAGTAACATACTGGATATCACAATTCTATCGACTAGGTGTATGGTGTCAAGTTAGCATTACATACCATTTTTTCTTAAAAAATGAAAGTTACAAATTTTTTCTTTCCACAACAAATTTACAAAAAACACTACAATTAATGCCGTAGTTAACTTTTCCAAATTCGAAAAGTGCTAACTTGACACACGTATTCTTATGACGTGAAATTGGACATTTAATTATTGCAACTGAGACCTTTGATCTGAGTTCGAGGATCTCGACCGCAGATATGCTAAAACGGTAAAGGTTGGAACTGTTTAGGATAGTAACAACTAAGTACCAACCGCACTTGCCTTGGGATACCGGCTTTTAGAATACGATGTCAACAAAACTGAGTACGCTGCGGCTGCTACTTGGATGACAACAAGGAAAGTGTGTTTAATTTCTCTTGCGAATGCCCAGTACTGACTTCCTTATGACATAAGGCCTGTGGGAACTACATAATGAAGGACTTTCTAGTAAAATCGCTCTGCACTAAATTTCTATTAATCAATATTTGCTAAGCCAGAAGAATATAAAGAGTCTCCTTGTAAAACTGAGGAAGCTTTAACATCTTTGAAATTAGAAAATCCAATTGAAAAACATGCAACGATTCCTAGATATTTTCTGTTTCTGTTGAGTTTAAATATTATGTACATAAATAGTTTCGTCGCAGCAGTTAAATTTTAGAAGTATGTAGTAAATCTCGCTTGCGATCACCTGCATTCTCCCTCCGTAGGGATGACGTACAAATAAACGCATATGTTACAGTAAGTAGAAAAATTACTAACCGCCAGTCACGTTGCCGCCGTCCAACCCATGTACATAAAAAATAAAGAACGCACTATGTTGCCAGACACAAGCGCTGAAGAAGCAGAAGAACCAGACGAAGACGACAGCACTACTTACGTGCAATAAGCATAGCGGAAAACATGGCTGACTAAGAGCAGTGACTATCAACATTACTCCTTCAAATTCAATGCCCTTTTGCGCTTTTACCAACAACATGGTTACTATTTATGTACACTATGCTCAAAGTGCTGCAGCATTACCAGCAAATGGTTGGCTAAAAAAACACTTGTATATACTATTGGGTGATTCAAAGGTAATGAAGATCTTTGACAGAAATTATTTGTGATATTTTAATGTTTAAACAAAATTTTTTCAGACAATTAGTACTACAAGCTTTGGCAAACTTAGTCATGGAGCGATACTCAGTTGAACAACGCGAAAATGGTCGTTATGTAAAGGTGGTTTTGGGTATGACGTGATTTTTTGGGTCAACATAACCGGCCTTCTGAATCAACAATCAGCCGGGTCGGTGCTAAACGTGAGAGCACCCGCGCATCTTCGTACAGGTCGTTCGGCCGAAAATATTGTTTCTGTGGAACAAAGTGTCGAATAGGCCGCGACAATTGCAATTTCCTACATCGCCTACAAACTTCAATTGGCACTTCAATTGACACAATTGGTCTAGAGACCGCATTTGGCGTACTGTAAATGCACACCCACTTACGAGTCACTGTTTGGTGAGGTTTTTGAACTGACGGAGTTATCTGACCGTACTTTTTCGAAAATGACGCCGGTAACGCTGTTATAGTGAACGCACGTTATCGTGACATGATAAAAAAATTTTATAACCTGAAATAGAGTACATAAACTTGGACAATATCTGCCACTTGCCACACAGCGCATTAAATAATCGCCGTATCGCGTACGAAGTTTCCAGGAAGCATTCTCTCCGAAAACAACGAGGTCAAATGGCCGCCGAGATCTTGTGATTTGACACCATTGGAATTCTTTCTCTGGGGTTGCGTATAAAATATATTCTGTGCCAATAAGGCGTCATTGACGATGCACATATTGGTTGGAAGATGACGATAGTACAGAACATACAGAACACTGGTACTTTTTTTGGGTCCGAAGTATCGAGAATGGACCAGCTACACAGTATTGGCGCATCAAAAAAAAATTGTCTACCAAAATACCCACACAAAATTAATAAAATTCTACCAAAAGTTCAATACCACTCCAACATTTTTGAACTTCGATATTCTACCTCAAGAAAAGCAAAGGTTAAAAAAATTCTTAGTTTATTCTTATTAGTCAATCTCGATAAAAACTGCATCACATTCATTCGAAAAATGCTGGTACTAGAAAAAGTAAGCTTCATAGACGGTAAAACCAAAATTGACTATCTTCTTCTTATCTGGCGCAGTTAGAGCCTTCCTCTTCCTCTGATACAACCAAAGGATTCCGAGTTGAATACCTTCAGAGCTGTAGAGTCGGTGTCCATTCAAACGACATGGCCAAGCCAGCGGAGCCGCTGTATTTTAATTCGCTACACTATGTCCATGTCGTTGTAAAGCTCATACAGCTCATAGGCCCATTGTCTGCGGTACTCGGCGTCGCCAATGCGTAAAGGCCTGTAAATCTTCCGCAAAATCTTTCTCTCGAATACTCCAAGAGCCGCCACGTAAAACCCTCTTCCAGAGAATAAGGAAATTGGCTATCAGCCCAATTCTAAATCATCCCGGAAGCTTTATGAAATGGGAAATGAGATTTTGGCCTTAGAAACAGCATAAATGTGTTGCCAGAGGACTCGTGGTGGGCATTTAACATATATTGTATTTTATACTTACATAAATGCTATAGACTTAAAAACAAAATTAAAAATAAATAAAAATCATTTCGACCCAGCTTGTTATGTTTTATTTAAAAAAGCAAATGTGTGATCTTATTGAATCACCCTGTAGTGCGCGGAGCCAAAGACCAATGACGGAAGCGCTGTGGCAAAGGCAACATATGTAACTTGTGAATTCTCAACGGCCACAGCTAC
>NW_023475975.1:0-3115 GCF_013731165.1 Rhagoletis pomonella
ACCATATTCTGCATACGAGCTGATGCATGCACCTCATCAGCTCCTCGCCGCCGTACTTGAATAGCTCGGCTGGCAGGCCGTCAGCTCCAGCAGCTTTGTTGTTTTTCAGCCGCGTAATCGCTATTCGTACCTCGTCATAGTCAGGCGGTGGGACAGCTACTCCATCATCATCGACTGGGGACTCGGGTTCGTCTTCCTCACTACTTTCAGCGCTGCTACCATTCAGTAGGTTATAAAAGTGTTCCCTCCACAATTTAAGTATATTCTGGACATCGGTCACTAGGTCGCCATTGTTGTTCTTACAGGAGTTCGCCCCGGTCTTGAAACCTTCCGTAAGTCGCCTAACCCTCTGGTAGAATTTTCGGGCGTTCTTCCTGTCGGCCAGCATCTCAAGCTCTTCGCACTCACGTATTTCGGCCTCTCTCTTCTTATTGCGGCAAATACGTCTCGCTTCCTTCTTCAGTTCCCTATAACGGTCCCACATGGCTCGCGTTGCGCCCGATCGCAGCATGGCCCTGTAGGCGGCATCTTTTTTCTCTGCGGCTTCTTGACATTCCTCATCGTACCAGTTGTTCTTTCGGGCTCGCTGAAATCCAACTACTTCTTCGGCGGCGGTACTTAATGATCGGGAAATGTGGTTCCACTGCTCGCGTACGTCGGATTGTTGAAGAGTGCTCTCAGAGAGCAGGTGTATGAGTCGAGTGGCGAATAAATTGGCCGTCTGTTGTGATTGCAGCTTTTCGACGTTAAGCTTTCCTTGCATTGTTGGGCGCACATTTTTTGCTGCACAGAGGCGGGTGCGTATCTTGGCTACAACAAGATAGTGGTCCGAGTCGATGTTTGGCCCTCGGAGTGTACGTACGTCCAAAACGCTTGAAGCATGCCTTCCGTCTATCACAACATGATCGATTTGGTTTCTCGTTTTTCGATCTGGAGACAGCCATGTAGCTTGGTGGATGTTCTTATGCTGGAACCTAGTACTACATATTACCATATTTCGGGCCCCGGCGAAGTCGATCAGCCTCAGTCCGTTATCGGACGTTTCGTCGTAGAGGCTGAATTTTCCGACAGTGGCGCCAAAGATCCCTTCCTTGCCCACCTTGGCATTAAAATCGCCAAGCACGATTTTGACATCGTGTCGGGGGCAGCGCTCATATGTACGTTCCAAGCGCTCATAGAAGAGATCCTTGGACGCCTCATCCTTCTCTTCCGTCGGGGCATGGGCGCAGATGAGCGAGATGTTGAAGAATCTAGCTTTGATGCGGATTGTGGCTAGACGTTCGTCCACCGGGGTGAACGCCAGTACTCGGCGACGGAGTCTCTCTCCTACCACGAATCCAACACCGAATTTGCGCTCCTTTACGTGGCAACTGTAGTAGACGTCGCAAGGCTTCACGCTTACTTTACCTTGCCCCGTCCATCGCATTTCTTGGATGGCGGTGATGTCAGCCTTTGTCTTCCCGAGGACATCAACCAGCCGGGCAGAGGCACCTTCCCCATTAAGGGTCCGGATATTCCAGGTGCATACCCTTAAATCATAGTCCTTTATACGTTTGCCGTGGTCGTCATCAGAAAAAGGGGGTCTCATCCGAGGCTTGTTGGAATTTTTCATTGGGCGGGGTTTTAACGTGGCGGGACCCACACCCAGCGCACGCGAAGTTTTACGCCTTCTCACTTTAGCTCGCTCCCAAACGGGTGTTTGGTTGCTACCCGGAGGATACGTGGATATAAATATCCGGACGTTGTGAGCTGCGATTTGAACCGTACGCACAAGAATCGCTTCTGGCCACTCCCAGGTGAATGGCAGCCAAAAGTTTTCCACTTCTGCGCACGGATTCATCCTCCAATTACGTAATAATTACCAAATTGAAGGCGAGACTTACTGTTACTGATTTATGATAATAATATGATGAAAATCGTTCAGATGATAAACAAATTATTATAAAATATAAAAAAATGCTGAACAAATTTTTTTGTAATTTTCCTATATTTGCAATTTTTATATTGTATGCATAAACAGAAGTAAACTAATTAGTGTTTCTAGAAGTTGTGCCTGTTCAATGTTTCCATACTCATTTGCATAAACAAAAATTTTCCACGATGATGAAAAATAATGGCTTTTCTATTAGAACTACCGAAATTGCTCCTAAATTTGCGAAAATTCGCAAACTATAGCTAATATTAAAAAAATATTAGAATACTTGGAACCAGCGATCTAAATACACGCCAGCAATATTAATGCTGTTCTTAACATCTTTTGATTATAGGCCAGTGCAATTATCCAGGGAACAATTAAAATTTTATTGAAAAAAGATAACTTTGAGATTAACGATAAGCTGCGAGAAATGATATTTGACTTTATATTTTGCGTTAACGGATTCATTATTTAATAATATGCACCAAACCTTTTTGAATTGGTCTTATTCGACTAGTGTGCTGTGGGTCACTTGGCGGTCGATGCGCGGGCTCTTACAATTAAAATAAAAGACTAATATTTTGCAAGCTCGTTGATGACTTCATGACACAATATATTTTCACTATTACCAAGGGATTTGAGAACAATTAGATTTTCGTCCCGCCCTAATACATACATGTATTCCAAGTCCTTAGGAAGGGTTAAATTATGTATTTTCATGTATACATACAACAAGAAAATTGGATACATTTTTGGCTAGGTCAGTGATACATTTTCTTGAGACGGCGCGGCAACACTGGTACCAATGCACTTTTGGGATCTAAAATGAACCAAAAAAGTACAATTGTACCATCAATTTCATCATTCTTTCAGCTCGCGTTTACTTGTGGTAGTGATCACATCTGCTCATATACACCCCTCGTCATTTGAATTGTGCATCCTTTCAATCGTTAGTATTTAAAGTTTTCCTTTTGTTTATTTAATATTAATAGTTTGTAAAAATATACCATGCTTCTTTTCATTGAATTTGGTATCCCCGCGAAACTAATACGGCTGTGTAAAATGACGTTGAGCAATACCACCAGCTCCGTCAGAATAGGGAAGGACCTCTTCGAGCCGTTTGATACCAAACGAGGTTTCAGACAAGGGGACTCCCTTTCGTGTGATTTCTTTAATCTTAAGTTGGAGAAGATAATAAGA
>NW_023475976.1:0-3115 GCF_013731165.1 Rhagoletis pomonella
GCTCAATCGCCAGATTTAAATCCTATCGAGAATTTGTGGCAATATGTGAAAGTAGCGTTGAGGGGTAAAAAATCAACCAATAAAGATGCACTCTGGTTACTGGTGAAGGAAGCATGGGAAGCTATTCCCCCGGCCATATGCCAAAAATTGGTCGACTCTATGCCTCGCCGCTGTGCGGCTGTTATACAAAGTAAAGGCTATGCAACGAAATATTAAATAATCAGATAACCTTAATAATTAAATAACTTAAAAAAATGCTACAAAACTTAATGATAAAACTTTGAACTTTGTAAATGTCCCTATTTTTTTTTTCACAGCATAATTTGAGTTTAGATATTGAAATATTTTGTATTTTTTCTTTTTGCATAGAATTTGAGCCTATTCTTTTATTATTTTATAGTAGAACATTGGCCGATTTCAAAATAAAAATACTACTCGGAAATAATTTAAAATATTGGTTTTCTTTGTATTTCTACAAAAAAAACACTATGTGTCCCTATTATTTTTCACATGACTGTATGTATGGACTCATTTGTTGCAACTGAGCATGAATCACGTAACTAGTGTTGTTCCGATACGACCTTGTACTCGATACCTGTACTCTTTAAAAATATTGAAGAAAAGTATCGATGCCACAAATGTATCGGAGAGAAGTACTCGATACTTACTCATGTCGAACTCATTGTAAATACTTATGTCATGTGAAGAAAAAAAGAATCGGTTCGAGTACTCTCCGACCAAAACTTACCAAAAAAAGTAGCCACAAGTTTGTATATTGCAAAATTTTAATAATTGACTAGTACGGGAAAGCAGGGATTGACACTTTTTTTATTAGCCAACTTAACGTGGTGCAAAACAGACATTGGCAAAGGGTGCTGTTTTTGTGACTTTAAGCCTACTCTCGTTAAAAACGGAGGATGAACCAACACCACCGCAAAGCGTGCTGTCTTGCAAATACAGCCACCACAAGTGAACGATGCTTATAACAGCTCATACTGATATTGACTTCGGCAAATCTGTACTCCGAATGATCGTGCACGAAACCAGCAACCGCCGTATTTGATCGACAGCCATAAGCACGATACTGCATTTGGACGGTTGCCGAAAGCATGACAGCTTATGTGAAAGACTGGCAAGATGCCGCAGTTAGCTAACTTGATTTGTTGCAGAAGTCAAACCGCCGCCTTTGGTTTGTTGCTGAAGGCGCGTTTGACGTGTTGCCGAAGTGATGATACTGTAGTTCAAAAACATTCAAAGACACTCGCTTGTTTGAAATGAAGCATTGATATGTACATACATACATACATACTTACGTACGTATGCATATTCACAACTAGCCTACATACATGTATGTATGTATATTAGGGTGCTTTTTTTTCGGCGACTATTTTTTTTTTTACTTCCACCTCGAAACTTTGTGGGAAATATCTAAAATACATACCCATTTAACTAGAGAATAAAGAAAATTTGCAGTTTTATATATTTTTGTCTTTATTTATAGTTACAGTTGTGTTGGAAAAAATAAAGGAAAATACGGTATTATCTTGTAATTATTTGTTAAAATTTTTATAATAAGAATGCAAAAACAATAAGGAGTCGACTGCCTTTGGCACTAATCTGCTTCGCTTCTCCGTTATAATATTGCCAGCCATAGAAAATGCTCGCTCAGCCGCTGCAGTGCTAGCTGGAATCGAATGGATTTGAAGAGCTAATTCTGATAAATGAGGATAGTTTTTTTGAATTATCCCTCCACCATTCAAATAAATCAACATTTTCCGTCATTTTAACTATTCCCTGGCTATACCTTTCAACTTCTTCTTCAGGAGTTTCTGGTCTTGCCATCGCTGATTGATTTAATAAATTTGAAAAAAAGAACTGAACATCTCCATTGGCTGGTGATGATGTAGTCATATTAGTTTGCGCCAAAAAGCGTGTTGAATTGTTAGATGGAGTAGATGAATTTCGTAGAACTAGAACAGACGAGTGTGGTCCTGGGCTTTCGGGATCAGAAGGGATATTACCCAATAGTGGTGATTGCAATGGATCTGCTGTAGTATTTTCCAATTCATGAATGCGACATATACAAAAAATCTTTAATATCGGAAAGTTCGTTCCGTTGCATATTTGCAGCTGGCGGGTATAAAAAGAATGCAGCCTTATTAAAAATTTTTTTTGCCCAAATACCGCTTATGTTATGAAAAATTTTTTCTTTCAAAACTGTAATGGGCACAATATCTTCATTGTTAGGCACACAGAGGATTTGAATTTTTAAAATGGAAGGCAGAACAAAACACAATGATGGAGAGCTGGAATTTTGCAATTTTTTAAAAACAATTTCAATGTTGCTACAGAGTTCAACCAAGACTTTGAGTGTGGAAATATTTATATGAAGAAGACGTTGCCTTCCTTCATTGTCAGTTAGTAGTTCCTTTATAGTAAGCCAATTATCTACGATAGATTTCAGCATGACATAATTAGAGTTCCACCTTGTTGGACAAGGGCTCTTTAGGGAAGTTGAAAGTCTGTGTTGCAAGTTTGCTTTTTTTAAATATTTCACTATTTTCTTGCACGACTCTAGTATTTCAGTGAGTTCGGTTGTTTCGTCAAACGACTTATCTAACACGTTAGATGATAAATGGCTACTGCAACTAAAGCGTGTGTAGTGCTCCAAATCTTTTACTATATTTGAACCTCTATCTGTTACGAATTTTATGGCATCTAGATTTTGCACACCGAACTCACCAAACACCTATTTCAACTTCTTTAAAATATTGTCACCGGTTGATCTCTCAAAATCCATTGACTTCAATCCTAAAGTGATATCAACAAGTTTAAAATCGTGGTGGTAGTGCAACGTGACACCTAAAAAATTTCTTTTAACATAGTTGTCTGACCACATATCTATCGTTGCAGATGCGCAACCACTTTTCACAACTTCGCTTATTTCACTTCCAATCTTTTTCTTTGTTTCATCAGCTGACTTTTGGACCTTGCGCGAAATTGTCGTTGGATCAGGTAACAAGTTTTTTATACCTACATGTTCACCATAGGTTGCACCTATCTTAATAAAAAAACTTCACTAGTTTTAGGAAGCCCGAGCCACTGATAGCAGAAA
>NW_023475977.1:0-3115 GCF_013731165.1 Rhagoletis pomonella
TATGAATCGTAATATACAGAGCTTCATTGAAATACATGTGTTCGGTATAAATGCTTCATACTTTAGTACGCCGGAACGATTACACTACTATAACTAGGCGTTTAATGTGCGGAGTGCCTAACTTTGGTTATGTGGAGACTTTCACATAAATGCATGTATTCATAGTCAGCTGTCGAAGCAACGGCAACGCCGACGCAACGCCAAAGTTGTGTGTAAACGGGCCTTTAGAGCTTAACGAAAACGCTCATTGCACGATTCAAAGAAAAGTATGGCGTTTCAAAGATAAAACTCGAAATCTATCGACAGATTCATCTTTGTAAGTAACCAATTCGGTTTCTGTCGTAGAAACATCGGTAAATATTGGCTTATATCGAGGTCTTTAAGTGCCCCAGCAACTTATGATTCGCAGATATAACTTTCATTTTCGGGTTATAGATTCTTTGGAGCAATAGAAATTTTATATAAATTCGACCAATATGGAGCATTTGTAGGCAAAAAATTGTTGAAAAAATTTGCTCATTTCTTTATTACCAAAATGCTTCAAAACCGCTCGAAAGATTTTGTTTTTGTTTCCTTTAATCAAAAGTGCACGATTTTTCCTTTTGTTTGGTATATGTATGTATTCGGTGTTCCGACGCCTTAACAGCTCATTAAAATGGCATGCCTATGAACGAGTTTTAAGTGATGTTGGTATATGATTGTAATTTTCTTTATAAACAGTTATTATTTTCTAATCTGAATGCCTGTGATTCGAATCGAGGAATACATACAGCGGCCAAAATAGAAATTAGGACTCGACATTTTAGTAAGATTGGCTATTTTTCCTCAGTTTATTATTTATTTTATGAAAGTAAAGCTCTTTTAGTAACAAAAACCATATAATACCAAACTTGCAACTTTGTGCGAAAACTATAAAAATTAATTCTATAATATTTCGCCAGAATTTCAAACTTTTTAATTTGAATTTTTAGAAAAAAAATTTGGTGTGCAGTTTTGTAACTCATTAAAATTTAGTATAATAAAGTGCGAGTGGAAAGTGCTGCTCATTTGCTTTTCTTTCAAAAAAAAATTAGGGGGTGATAGTGGATTTTATCAGTACAGTACTGATTTCTCAACTCTTGTACTGATTTTATTAATTTCTTCAATCAGTACGCTAATGTCCTGATTTTTCAAAATTTGTACTGATTTGTACTGAATTTTCCATTCAAACAAAATACTTTAGCATTTTCTTAGGGTTTTTACATAACGTTGGAACTTCCTTAAATTGTTCTGTAAAAAATAGAAAGAAAATAGTTTAATTATAGTTGACATGCTTTAGATAATGTTTGATATGTCCAAGAAATGAATACAACAAAAAGATCAATCATTTTATGGGCATATCGCCGGGTCGTGACGTACCAGTTGCGATAATCTGATGGAGCTTAAATTATTTAAAAAACGGCAGAAATTTTTGTCAAGGATTAGTAATCTCGAAAATAACTTTCAGTTTAATTACAATAAATTTGAATATTCGAATGGCTTTTGCCTATAACATACAACTCCTTTTACTCAATTTACTGACACTGTAAAAGAGTTGTGCATACAAGACATAGAGTTAGATACTCTTTTTTAGCGAATTCTTAGTTTTTGCGTAGTTGAGAAAATTATTTAAGCCATGAGGAATATAGATGAAGTTCTTAAAAAGTGTCACTTTTTCACAGTTTGAAAAAAAAATTTAATTTCGTTTTTTTTCTATACCACACTAGAGTGAAGCAACTGAGAGGATCTTTAGAATAAAGTTTGTTTCCTGGCGCAAAGAGAGAAACCGGCTTCTAATTAAAATTTTTGAAAGTAAACTTCAAATTAAAAGTAATTTTAAAATGAAATGTATAGAATTCTTTGACTATTTAAACACTGAAAATGGGAATGATCTCATTGTTGCTATTCAAAAATTTCACAAATATAAAATAATTTATTGACTCATGTTAAAATGAATAACGCTTTTATTTTTTATGAACTATATTTTATTTATATACCAAAATATTGTTAAAAACATGAACCCTGGCGTTTTAAATTTGTTTCTGTTACTTACATTCATAATTTTGCTTTGAATAAAAACGTACTGAAAAGTACTGAAGTTTTTTAGAATGAAAAAGTCTAACGTACTGATTTCGCGCATAAAAAATCTGGCAACCCTATTGGCATATTAAATTTAAATTGATTGATTTCTGAATTTTATA
Organism: Rhagoletis pomonella; assembly: GCF_013731165.1. Classification (NCBI taxonomy): domain Eukaryota; kingdom Metazoa; phylum Arthropoda; class Insecta; order Diptera; family Tephritidae; genus Rhagoletis; species Rhagoletis pomonella. The sequence goes on from NW_023475977.1 coordinate 2,220, forward strand.
GCAATAACAACAATAAACATATATCCAAATCATGGCGTCATGAATCCAAATAGTAACACTAAGGGTTGTCGCGGAATCCATCGCAGAAAATCTAAGAACTCGAATGCCTGCTATCACTCACTGAATCCGAGTGAACCAGTGATGGAAGATCAAAATTTAAAATTGTGCCAAATTTTTCCTAAAAAAAATGTGCCTAAATGCATGTCAATGTGCCAATAAATTAAAAATCGTCCATAAGATATCATTACCTTTATAAAATATATATTTATATTTGCAGTACTTATTGCATATACGAAAAGCGAAATCTCACGGAGAACCTTTCTTAAATGCATTATTTCTTTATGAAGAGTACGCTTAATAAAAATATCCTTTTTTGATGTAGAATACGTCTAAGTTTCGATATGGAGGCTATGCTCAAATGTTGTAGTTGTAATTTTTAAGGCCCGTCCACATACAACTTCGGCGTTGTGTTGGCGCTGGCGTCCTTTGACAGCAGCGCGAGTGCCGCCCCTGCTTGCTACAATGAATGTTTTGGTCACTAAATTAACATACCAGCGGCAGATAAACCAAAATTTTATATCAAGAATTGTATTAAAAAACTACATTTATTGCCCGCATTTGATTAAAAAGGCAAATTAGATCACATAATTTTGATTATTTGGAACAGCTGACGAACGACGCGCGCGAAAAGTTGATAGTTGGCCATCTTTCTGCGTTGTGTTGCCTAAGGCACTCCGCACATTACGCGCCTAATCATAGTAGAGTAATCGTTTTGTCATGTCAAAACGAATGCATGACGACCCGACTTCTGCACACTTGGGCGCCCTGCGTAAGCCCTGCTGGCGCCCACATTACACATTTTCTGGCCGGTCTTTCTCACTAATACACTTCCGCGA
>NW_023475978.1:0-3115 GCF_013731165.1 Rhagoletis pomonella
ATGGCCAATACAGGAAACAGACTTCACAACAAATATTGAGGAAAAGCTGGTGCACGCTCATGCAACAACAACAACGTTAAATGATATCAGTGACATTCTCGAACGGTTTTCTAGTTTAGCTAAAGCTTTGAGGGTGCTATCATATATATTGAGATTCCTTCAAAGGACCCATCCGAAAACAAAAGCTTCTTTTCAGGCGAATTCTTCTTTAATTTCATCGAATGAAATTAAAACAACGACTACACGTCTGATAAAACTCGCTCAGAAGCAACATTACGGACCAGAACTAACTAAACTGAAAGCGAGAGAATCCATTGAATCAAAAAGTGAAATACTTTCCCTTAATCCTTTGCTTGATAAAGATGATGTGCTGAGAGCGGGTGGTCGTCTTGGTGCATCTCTTGATCTTGCGTACAACGAGCGTCACCCAGTAATACTGCCATACAGTTGTAGATTATCCCGACTTATAGTCCAATTTGTCCATGAAGTCTCTCTTGACGGTGAAAACCAGTTAATGTTGCGTCTCATTCGAACGCAATACTGGATTCCAAAAGTAAAAACACTGATTAGGTCCATTATTCACAACTGCAAAGTCTGCACAATTTACAAGAAACGCTCGCAAAGTCAACTATCGGGAATTATTCCAGAAGAGCGAACAACATTTTCGCGAGCATTCACCAACACAGGGGTAGATTTTGCCGGACCATTTGAAATAAAAAGTTATCGAGGGCGTGGATGCCGAATTTCAAAAGGGTATGCTTGTGTAATGACTGATTTTCTACCAAGGCCATTCATTTAGAGCAGGGTGGGCAAAAACTCGGAGTTCCAGCGAGCGAGTGAGCAAACTCCTACTCAATGCCTCGCAGACAACGAGGCGCTCGCAGCTCGTACTCGTAGCAGCAATGAGGCGAGGCACGAGAAGTTTGGCTCACTCGCCAAACGAGCGAGCGCTGCTTGTTTGCTCGCGCTCCTATTAAATGAGCGAGGCTGTTGGGTGTTGCCTCGCTCGCAGTGCGAGGCGAGTAGCTGTCTGCATACTCACTCTGCTAGGAAAGACGAGTGAGCGACGAGCGAGCGCTCCGAGTGTACTATACAACACATGCATTTTTTTGCATAAAAATGTGAGAATGTATGTCAATAGATTATGTACGAAAGTATGTTAATAACTGCATGTACATATACATATATATATGTGAAGTATTATATTAGGGCAGCATTTAAAACAACAAATAAAATTGATTACATACATAAGCATAGATTATGGAATGAATTATTTTTTAGAGTTGTATTCATACATGTGTACACACATAACATGCATATTTATATATGTTTGTATGTACGTATTTATGTATATATGCATTTATATATGTATGTATTTTGTCTTTACAGAGAAAAGTAAGTAACGAAGATATTATAATCGCTTGTGCCGCAGAAACAAAAAACAAGTAAGCACTTGCTAACACCCCCAAAATAGTTTTCTACTTGTAGCAGTTATGCTGTATACCTGAATGACATATAGTCCTTGGTGAAAAAATTTATTTGTGGCCTGTTGTTCAAGGACATGTGTACATATGTATGCATGTATATATGGATATGTAGACATGGGAAAATTTGCGTAAACAAAGAATAGAGACCGGTTCGCATACAACTTTGGCGTTGCGTTGGCGTCGAATTTCAAAGCAGCCGTCCACATATCCAAAATTTGGCAACGCTAAGGCCAACACAAAGCAGAAAGATCGCTGCGTCGGTCGCCAGCTGTTGCAAATAAATAAAATTAAATGAAATGTTTTTCCCTTTTAATCAAATGAAGGCAAGAAATATATTTTTCATGCTATTATTGATATGAAATATTAATTTATTTCTCGTTAATATGTTAATTTAGTGGCCAAAGTAGTATCTGCCAAGCTGCGTTCTATCAAACCAACGCTAACTACACAGTCAAAGCGAAAGTTCTATATGGACCAGCCTTAATTATCAAATACTGTTTAACACCCCAAATAGTAGTTTGTATTATACTACATACACACATATGTATGGGGACTAAACCAGGATTATTAATTTGAAAATGTTAATGTCCTACTCATTTATGAAATAAAAGACAAAAAATGATTTTTATAAATATTATATTCTCATTTATACATATGTAACATAGTTACTTAGCCGAATTACTTAGTTTCTAATTTATTTAATTGTTTAAATGTGCACATATTATAAGTTTAGTCTATATATGATACTTTGTCTAGAATATCATTATTTAATTTAACTATTAATAGATTGTTTAAAGTTTCTTTCGAGAGTCGTGTTCGCAATTTCGTTAAAATTGTGCCTAGAGCACTAAATGCCCTTTCAACGGAAACTTGTGTTGAAGGAACAGCGAGTACGACTTGTACTAACTGTCCAATGTCGTTATCATTTATAGAACGAGCTTTCCAATATTCAAGGATATCAGCTTCAAATGGGACCCTTTGCGTATAAGCAAGATTTTCTAATTTTTGCTTTAAATTTATTTGTAATGTGACTGCTGCGTAACTGCTTAGTAATCTGTCAAGTTGGTTATTCAACCTGAAAAAAGGTCTGCTCTGGCTTGTTGTTGGTGCTTCAATTTCACCCGCTTCTTCGTTGTTGGGTGGATTTCCAGCTAATTCTTGAATAGCTTCGAATGTATTAAGAAGGTGTTCCTGAAAATAATGAATAAAATGCAAAGTATGTAGCTAATATTGTCCTTCGCATATACATACATATGTACATAGGCATAGTAATATTAATATGAATCTTAAATATACATGTTTTTAGCGCACTTACCACTGCTTTGTATTTTTGAGTTTGGTTCAAATATGGCGAATGTAAAAAATTGAACCTAGGGTCGACATAAATCGCTGATAAAAATGCTTCATTTTGCAAAAGCACGGCTTTCCTCTGTTTTACCGTTCTTAGTAAAGTCGAAGCGTAATCGTATTGGCTTGAAATTAGTTCCTGTAGTTCCAGTTCGCAAGTTAGCCAGTCTCTATAAAAATCCCCAATAACATACTGTTCTGCTTGCAATTTAGTAGTACAATCCACAAGTGGTTTGAATGTCTGTAAAAATGCGTTGACAAAGCCCCAGTCAACATCTGGC
>NW_023475979.1:0-3115 GCF_013731165.1 Rhagoletis pomonella
GTTAGGTTCGCCTTATAAACTGTTGTTGCTTTTTCCACTTTTTTCATGTGAGCCAACTACAATCCTGCGCAGCTATTTCAGTGCTATTTAAACTTGCATTTGTTGGTTTTTGTTAATTATTATATTTTTAGAATGTTTAACTTTTAGGTGTGCTAGTCCTTAAGTGATATGTTTTTGTTATTTATGGCCTTATTACAATTATATTCAACAATTTTTATTGAGCTTGAGGCCTCATCAGACTTCTTCACCGGGATTCGAACAGACGACCCCAGCTGACTCAGCCAGTTGCCTACGCACTGTGCTAAGTTCGCTTTATAAACTGTTGTTGCTTTTTCCACTTTTTTCATGTGAGCCAACTACAATCAAGCGCAGCTATTCCAGTGCTATTTAAACTTGATCATGTCGTTCTTGGATTTGTTGGTTTTTGTTAATAATTCTATTTTTAGAACGTTTAACTTTTAGGTGTGCTCGTCCTTAAGTTATTTGTTTTTGTTATTTAAGGCCTTGTAACAGTTATATTCAACTATTTTTATTTAGCTTGAGGTCGTTTTTATTCAAAAACTACTGTGGAATGTTAATGTTTAGAATGTTTAGCTTTTAGGTCTGCTCGTCCTTAAGTTATATGTTTTTGTTATTTATAGCCTTATAACAATTATATTCAACAATTTTTATTGAGCTTAAGGCCGTTTTTAATGAAAAGGTATTGTGGAAAAGCAACACCAATTTGAAAAAATGGTAGAAGTGATAGCTATTTCGGAAATCACCACATCTCCTCATCAGACTTCTTCAACGGGATTCGAACCCACGGCCCCAGCTGTGTTATAACAGTTATATTCAACTATTTTTATTTAGCTTGAGGCCGTTTTTATTCAAAAACTACTGTGGAAAAGCAACAACAATATGAAAAAATGGTAGAAGTGACAGTTATTTCGGAAATCACCATATTTCCTCATCAGACTTCTTCAGCGGGATGCGAACCGACGATCCCAGCTGACTCAGCCAGTTGCCTATGCTCTGTGCTAAGTTCGCCTTATAAACTGTTGTTGCTTTTTCCATATTTTTCATGTGAGGCAACTCCAATCAAGCGCAGCTATTCCAGTGCTATTTAAACTTGATCATGTGGTTCTTGGATTTGTTGGTTTTTGTTAACTATTCTATCTTTAGAATGTTTAACTTTTAGGTCTGCTTGTCCTTAAGTTATATGTTTTTGTTATTATATTCATAAATTTTTATAGAGCTTGTGGCCGTTTTTAAAGAAAAAACTATTGTGGAAAAGCAACAACAATTTGAAAGAAGTGATAACTATTTCAGAAATCACCTCAGTTACTCATCAGACTTCTTCAGTGGGATTCGAACCGACGACCCCAGATGACTGGGGCTTGACTGTAGTTGGCTCACATGAAAAAAGTGGACAAAGCAACAACAGTTTATAAGGCGAACTTAGCACAGTGCCTAGGCAACTGGCTGAGTCAGCTGGGGTCGTCGGTTCGAATCCTGCTGAAGAAGTCTGTTGAGGAAATGTGATAATTTCCGAAATAGCTATCACTTCTACCACTAATTTTCAAGCTTAACTCCCTAATCTGTAATTAGAAAAAGAGATTAGCCATACAAATTTATAATTGTAAAATAATTTCAGATTAAACCAATCACTTCTTGGTGTACAACCTAGTCTTATTGATTATACTTGCGAAGAAGAGGAGGAATGTCAAATGTAAAAAGCAAACTAAAATTGACGCTAGGAAAGAAAAGAGGTTTGTAAAGGTATTTTTAATAAACTATAAAGTTAAAAAATATTTAAATTGCTTAATGTATGTAGCCGAAAAAAGTGAGCACGGTGGCACAGAGAAGAAGCTTAACTTTTCCTCGAGTTGTGAGAATAACAAGCACAACCAATTTGACAGCTAACGAGCTTTGATTGAGATTATATTTATATGTAAACGTACTTTTATGCTTTGCCGTACGAATATGTTTACACATCGAATTTCTTGAGTATCTAGTACTCGAGTTAGATATAAACACGATAATTCGATTCAAAATTTAGATATTTTAACGAAACTTGGTACGTGTACTTCTTTTAGCGTAGAACGGATGGTATTGAAAATGGAAAAAATCGGACAATAACCACGCCTACGTTTCAGAAATAGGTAAACTGCGATATTTTAGTAACTACTGAAGCTTCTTCAAAATTGATATCTACAATCATTTTTTAACGAAAAATAAGAATATTATAAATTTTTGGAAAATGGATCACGCCCACTTATGATAACATATGTATATCTCGTTGAGCGCTTTACCAATTTCCCCCAAACTTGGCACAGTTGTTGGCCTTGGTACAGCATACCAAATCGGACAATAACCAGTTAATTTATTCAAAATTGAAGTTTGCAATAATTATTTACCAAAAAATACGTATATTATAAAATTTATGGAAAATGGGCGTGGCACCACCCTCCTATGACCACATACATACTTTTGACAGCTGCTGCGTTCTCGTTTTCGAACATATGTAGATTTGCGTCTCTTTCTATTGCAAATGGGCCTTATTAAACGTATCCTATGGAAAAATTTTTATGCATATTTTTTTAAAGAATTTCAGACATTTGAAATTAATTTCAAATATTTTTCAAAAAAGGGAAAGCATCCAAACGTGAATTTTTTTCTTTGTTTTTTTCAACATAAGCAAATAAAAAACCACAGCTTTTTAAAAAATCGCCATGGATGGATCGACTCGAAATTTAATTATCTTTTATTTAAAAAAAGAAACTTGAAATCGCTTCATATTAGGGCTCTCAAAATTCATTGGTCCACAGCAACCTTTTTGCCCCACTGTGCGACCGCAGCTGGCTTAGCCAGTTGCCTACGCACAGTGTTAGGTTCGCCTTATAAACTGTTGTTGCTTTTTCCACTTTTTTCATGTGAGCCAACTACAATCCTGCGCAGCTATTTCAGTGCTATTTAAACTTGCATTTGTTGGTTTTTGTTAATTATTATATTTTTAGAATGTTTAACTTTTAGGTGTGCTAGTCCTTAAGTGATATGTTTTTGTTATTTATGGCCTTATTACAATTATATTCAACAATTTTTATTGAGCTTGAGGCCTCATCAGACTTCTTCA
>NW_023475980.1:0-3114 GCF_013731165.1 Rhagoletis pomonella
TTTTTTTTGGTTCTTGGGAAAACAAAGTGGATCGTGTAAAACGGAGTAGCGCAATAAATTAAAAATTTACTCGAAAATCGTTGTAAATCTACTACGATCGTAGTAAAGTCTAACGCAGCTCTCTGCTATGATCGCTTTCGATAAACACTATCAATTTTCCTCTCAGCATGGATATCGTTATTGACAGCCTAGCTACTTCCGTTATTACCATTGTTATCAGCTTCCTAACCGTTATTGGGGTCATCTTACTAATATTATAAATGTGAAAGTTTGTATGTTTGGATGTTTGGGAAATCATCACGCGGAAACGACTGAACGGATTTGCATGAAAATTTGCACACACATAGCTTATGACCTAGATTGGGAAATAGGCTACTTTTCTTAAGAGTTGCCACCTGTTAAAAAAGTTTCATTAAATTAATACGAGGAAATGACTGAATGGATTTGCATGAAATTTTGCAAGCAGATATCTTATGACCTACAGTGGGAAACAGGCTAATTTTTTGCAAGAGTTGCCACCTGTTAAACAAGTTTTACTTAAATTAATACGCGGAAACGACTGAACAGATTTGCATGACTTTTCGCACAGATAGCTTATGACGTAGGTTGGAAAATGGGCTACTATTTTAAGAGTTATCACGTATTAGGAAAGATTAATTAAATTAATACGCGTAAATGACTGAACTGATTTGCATGAAAGTTTGCACACAGATAGCTTATGACCTAGACTGGAAAATAGGCTACTTTTTTAAGAATTGCCACCTGTTTGAAAATGAAATTCTGCTCAAAGATGGTTTATGACCTGGATTGAAAAATAGGTTACTTCCTTAACCGGTTTTCCGATCAGAACGAAACTTGGTACACTTACTACGGATTTCGGAAGGATGGTCTTAGACTAAAAGTAAGTCCAGTAACTTAAGGCCCCTCCCATACAAATTGGAATTTTCATATTACATACATATCTCTGGAAGTATTTGTGGGGGAGAACTGAAACTTGGTATAGTGATATGTATGTGAAATCAATGTTGGCATTAATCGATTGATGTTTTAATCAGTTAGTTAATTCGATTAAATTCAATCTGATTACAGTTAATCATGATTAATTTTAATCTGCCTAAACAGTTAATCGTAACCGCGATTAAAAAATTAATTTTTAATCATTAACTCTTAATTTGATCAAGTAGGTTTGGTGATTAATTAAGTTATGCTGGAATTTCCCTGTGCACACAAAGCAAGTTAATCCGGTATGGCTAAGTCGGGTTTCCTCATCAATCTAAGCAATTCGGTGTGCATTTTCATTAAGATATATACCAACAAACGTTTTACAAACTTGGTTTGTAAAAGTTCCCAGTTTATGTATTACTAATAACAATATTTATAATTTTTATATATTATGTGCTTTTTATAAGCGTAAAACACAAAATACTTACTATAACTGGTGTTTGGTTTCAAACTCGGACAAACTATACAAATTAATCAGATTTTGTTTTTAATTGGATAAACAATTAATGTTCTATATTAATTAAACATAATCGCAGCCAGCGATTAACGATTAAAAAAATGTTATCATTAATCGTACAGTTGATTACGACTAATTAATTTTAATCGTCAAACGCGATTAACGTTTTAATCGTTAATTTTAATCAGATTAACAGTTTGCCAACACTGTGAAATCATGTTCATGTTCACGGAGAAAATGGACGTTTTTGGATAAGAGGCGTAGCACCTCCCATACTGACTCAAACTTTCATATTGCATATCTCTTCAAATGTTTGGGGTAAAGCACTCAAGCTTGGTATGGAAATACATATGTGTGTATGTATGTGAAACTAATACCATACTCATGGAGAAAAATTAGAGTTATTGGAAAAGGTGGTGTGGCAACTCCCATGCGAATTGATTTTTCTATGCTGCATATCTCTGGAGGTGTTTATTGCAGAGGACTGGAACTTTGCACCGAGATGTGTATACAAAATTAATTCCATACTGATGGAGAAAAACTTGCGTTATTCGAAAAGGGGACATGGTTCCTCCCGTACAAATTTACTGTTTTATACTGCTTATCTCTAGAGGTGTTCATGGTAGAGTACTGGGGTATGTAAAATCAATTCTAAATTCATGGAAGAAGATTAGGGTTATAAGAAAAAGGGGCGTGACACTTCCAGTTCAAATTTACTTTTTCTTGCCACATATCCCTGGAAGTGTTTGTGGAAGAATACTGTAACTTGGTATAGATTTGTGTATACAAAATGTATCAATTGCTCATGGAAAAAATTTGAGTTATTAAAAAAGAAGGCATGTCGCCTCCCATACATACTAAAAACTTCTTAATACATATCTCTGAAAGGATAGAAAATCTCTCGAAGTATTTTAAATTTGTTATGGAGATTTATTTTATAAGTGCCGTACTGACAGAATAAATTTCATTAAATGGAAAAGGGAGAGCCGGGTTCGCCTTATAATCTTGAGCTCTCTTGAGGCATTTGCCACAGTAATGAGAAGTGGTATTTTATCAAGGCCAGGTACTAAATTTGAGTTGGAAATATTAGAACCCGCCGTGGCACCTCCAAGAAGGTTACACGTTCACGCGTCGTATACCTGGAACCATTTTAAGGTAAACATAGAGGGATTGATATCTTTCGTATGCCTAGCGCGCAGAGGAGATTTTATATTTTCATAGTTTTAAACGGGCTAAATACCTTAACTCGCTTAAAAAATAACGAGCTATAACGAAATGGGCACAGAAATAAAATCTAACATCATTAAATTATTTTTCATATCAATTATATAAATAGGCAATCATGTTTCCTTTACACCCCTTTTACGGCTAAACTGTACTTCTAAGGTATAAACAATTATATATAATTAGAAAGGTATTTTGATGCTGATGTGCAGGCAATTTTTAAAATTTCAAATTAGTTTAAAATAGAGCGAAAAATCAATTCAAAAGTCACACCAATACCAATGCCATACATGTACATGGTTGGGGCGGAAATGCCTCCTAAATGTATGCTTTAATATTGATAGTGAATTAAAGAAACGTGCTAAGCAGCAGTTTAGGAATAAGATGTATGTATGTATGTACATGAATAGATTAGCCTCAAACAAGGATGA
>NW_023475981.1:0-3114 GCF_013731165.1 Rhagoletis pomonella
TGTGTGAAAGACTGAAGCCCACCGTCAATGAACTGATTGGGCCTTATAAGTGTGGCTTTAGACCTGGAAAATCCACCATAGACCAGGTATTCACAATACGCCAAATATTGGAAAAGACCCGCGAAAAAAAGATCGACACTCACCACCTATTTGTTGACTTTAAAGCCGCTTTTGACAGCACTAAAAGGAGTTGCCTATACGCCGCTATGTCTGAATTTGGCATCCCCTCAAAACTCATACGGCTGTGTAAAATGACGTTGAGCAATACCACCAGCTCCGTCAGAATTGGAAAAGCCCTCTCCGAGCCGTTCGCTACCAAACGGGGTTTCAGACTTTTCGAAGTTGGATAAGGAAGCAAGGCGAATGGGTCTGGTGGTAAACGAGGACAAGACGAAGTATCTTCTGTCATCAAACAAACAGTCAGCACATTGGCGCCTTGGCACCACGTCACTGTTGACAGTTACAATTTCGAGAAAGCAAAGAATTTCGTTTACTTGGGAACCAGTATTAACACCGATAATAATGTCAGCATTGAAATCCAACGCAGAATCACTCTTACCAACAAGTGCTACTTTGAACTAAGTAGGCAATTCAGGAGTAAAGTCCGCTCTCGTCGTACGAAAACCGCGCTCTATAAGTCGCTCATCATGCCCGTGCTGTATATGGCGCAGAAGCATGGATAATGACAACATCCGATGAGGCGGCTCTTGGTATGTTCGAGAGAAAGATTTTGCGGAAGATTTACGGGCCTTTACGCGTTGGCGACGGCGAGTACCGCAGACTATTGAACAATGAGCTTTGCTACGACATGGACATATTGCGTTCGAATGGACTCCGACGCTGCAGCTCTGAAAGTATTCAACTCGGGACCCGCTGGCGGCAGCAGAGGAAGGGGGAGGCCCCCACTGCGATGGAAAGATCAGGTGGAGAAGGACTTGGCTTCACTTGGCGTTTCCAATTGGCGTCAGTTGGCACAGATATGAAACGACTGGCGTGCTTTGCTGTGCTCGGCCAAAATCGCTTAGGCGGTTACAGTGCCAAAAAAGAAGAAGAAGAAGAAGAGATATGTACATGTGTCTATAAATTTTATATAAAAACTAGCGGTACCCCGGTGTGCTTCTCTACACCAAATATTGAAAAAAAAAAATTTGAAAAATCCTGGAATTTTTCTATATGAAATTTTTTTTTTACTATACTGCAGTCATGTTTATACTTGACTTAATTTATCCGAAGAAAAGATAAACACAGCACATCATAGCAACAATTTTTCACTATGTTTTCGATTTTCATATATCTGCTGTTGTACCATATACGTGGTTCATGTGACAGACATAAACTGTCATATATCATGAACCGCTTGACCGAATTCGGGCACACTTCACATAACCCATCTGCATGATAGTCCGAATATACCGTTTAATTTTGGTAGAATTCGTGCACTTTTTTTTATTTAAGATGGGAGGTGCCACGCCCCCTTTTCCAATACCGGTGGTGGTGCCACGCCCCCTTTTCCGAATTCCAGGAAACTTAGCACAAACCATCTGCATAATAGCCCGACTATGCCGTATGCCACGCCCTCTTTTCCAATACCGCCCATTTTTCTCCATGAGTATGGAATTATTTGATATACCTCTATACCAATTTCCAGTACTCTACCACAAATATTTCAAGAGATATACAACATAAAAATTTTAGTTAGTATGAGAGGTGCCACACCCCCTTTTACGAATTAGGGCAAACTTCACATAAACCATCTGCATGATAGCCTGAATATGCTGTATAAATTTGGTTGAATTCGGTGAAGCTGTTCTCAAGTTATAAGCTCACACCAAAAACATGTACTTATTTTTGTACAAAAGATACATATGCCACGCCCCCTTTCCAAATTTGGGCAAACTCCACATAAAATATCTGCATGATAGATCGAATATGCCACATAAATTTGGTTGAATTCGGTGAAGCCGTTCTCAAGTTATGAGGTCACACCAAAAACGTGCACTTATTTTTATATATAAGATAATAAAATGTATTCAGTGCAATTCACAGTTTTATTTATAGATAATGAAAACAAAAACACCTGGACTTCCTCTTTGAAAATCCCTCGCAATAGCCCTTTTGGTTGCCACTATTTGAGCCAATTTGTCGTATTGCCCGTATTGCTGCTCGCGAAAACACAGAAATCGAGAAAAATCATTTATGATGACTTTTACAAACATGCACAGTATATTTAAATTTTTTTTTAAAAAATTTTATTATTTAAAACCACGAATATAACAATCGAAACGTTCTCCGTCAACAAATTTGCAACTTAGAAAAACGGAACTACGATCGAAATGTAGAATACGTATAATCGTAAATTTCAAAGATTGATCGAAGCGAAACGGAACGAGGAATACCAAAGGTGCCAAACGGAGAGAATTTCTATTCGAGTCGAAATGCAGAATAGGGCTGATTATTTGTTCTAGCAACATAATGGAGTTTCAGTTTTCACTTTCGTCAAGTAGAATAACACAATTGTGCCAACTTATACATTGTTTATACCGACATATAAAGCGCTTTAACCCACTACGCCGTGATTAAAAAAGTATGCATAAACCAAATTTCAATACGCTCAGAAATTCAAAAGTGTATTGACCCGAATTTGTTTTCAAATCGGTTTTTTAATTCTCACATCGGTTAGAAAACAGGTATAAACGCATCATTAATTTGACGCGAAGTGAAAAAAGGCTGGCTTTCTTTATACATCCCCTTTTAAATTTGAATTATTAGTACTATAAATTGTTCGCTTCCATTTCGGTCAACCGCGCAAGATAGTTATTAAAGAAATGTCGTATAAAAACAGCAGATTTGGTTTGCTTTTGAATACGGCTTCATCGAGTGCGCAATAAAGACCGAGGTATAAATACTTGAAAGAAATATGTGTTGAGTCAAATCAACTTTTTGTTAATGCGGTTCTTGCGTAGGTATAAACAAGGTATTAGTTTGTCAACAGTTTTTGCTGTGATATCTACCGATAAGGTTGATGTCTAGACTAGTTTCGCAAATTCTATGTTCTTTGCTATGATATCAGACCTGTTAAGTAATGATTACTAATTGTAATGAGTAGTAATTTAA
>NW_023475982.1:0-3114 GCF_013731165.1 Rhagoletis pomonella
GATTTTTTCAAAAAAAGTGTTTTTTGGTACTTTTCGTAGCTTTTCTGCCATATCTCATGAAAAAATCTCCCAATCAACGTAAGCGACTTACAGCTCGAAGGGTATTGATGTGCCTCTTACCAAAATATATAACTTGTGGCGACTTCAATGAAAATTATTAGTGCTACAGGCGACCATTTGCATTTTGTCGTCAAAGTCGAAAAAAGTGAGATTTTCAATCAAATACGCAGTTTTATTCGATAATTTTTTTCATTAGTTTAAAAATTCGATAAAGAAGATATATCATTACAGTAAATTTTGAGCCAAAGATAATGAAACTGGGATTAGAAATGTAGATGATATGAAGCGCAATCTGCACAAATTATATATTTTTGTAAAGGGCACATAAATACCTTTGTAAGTCGTCGTTTACGTCGATTCATGACGTCGATTTTTGAAAAATAACTGCGAAAAGTACCAAAAAACAAAAAAAATGGTATTGTTTTCGTTTTTAACGACTCAAAATTTGCCTATAAAATAATCTTTTAAAGATTTTCACTTTTCGTGAAAGCTTTTGTTATTATAATATGTTTTACTATACTTTTATAAATATTCATGTAAGAAAGATTAATATCGATGAAGAAAACGTGATTCATTCTCAAAGCTTAAAATGTATTAAGAATTTTGAATCATAAATACTCTTTTGATATTATTATACTACGTAAATATATGTAGGCATATTTTTGAAAAGTTACTGAAAAATTGTCCTTCATTTTGAATCCATATTTATGGTCACCGTAACTATGCGGCTTGTGAAAGGGCAAGGGATGTATTTTAAAATACTGTGCATATTTTTCAGATATGAGTTCAGCGACAAAAATTTCCCCTATTACCTCCGCGCCACCCCCCACCCGCGTAGATCCGGCCGTGATATATGGAATCAGGGAAAGCTAAGTCGTGGACACTCTTAATCAAATACACTCTATCTCTTTAGCAGAAAAAAGGCAATTTCCATAAAATCCGCTAACTGATCATCACCATCATCAGATGAATCATCCATTGATTAGTTGTGGCAATAAATGACACAATTATGAACACTGGAAACAAGTATAGAGTCCGACCGATTAATCGGCATCGGCGTCGGCATCGTCTAGTATCGGCACAAAATTGAGCATCGGCATTGGCCTTTTTTCGCCGATTCTTTGGGACATCTTCTCATATGTTGAGGTGAAGCGACAGACAACAGCCAACATCAAAAAACATTTGCAGACCGCTCACAAAAATAATTTTTTTTTTTTTACAAAAATTAACGGGATTTTATAGCAACTTGAAACTTGCACTTCATAATACTAGAATTAAATGGTCTACAAAACTACATACCAAAATTCTGATTAAAAAGTTTGAAATTTTGGTGTAAATAAGCAGAATTTTTCTAATTTTTGTACAAAGTTTGAAATCTGAATGTACATCAGCTACACTTTTATAAAAGTAATAAACATTAAATAAACAAAAGACAAATGCCAAATGCCAAAACCGGGCAAAATATCTTTTAATCTTTTAGTTTGTAGACCACTACATGTATGTACATTAGCGTGGTCCAAAAACAGTAAAGTTGGAATTGTAATGCCCTTACCCCTTAGGATTGTTCTATATCGAAAAAAGTATACCCCTATTTTTTTATTTTGAAATCAAAAAATATTTAGAGGTCGCTCAAAGCGCTCAAAGTTTTCCATGTTATATGGGAAAAATAAATTTTTTCGTAGAAATAGTATAGAATTCTTAAAAGTCAATATTTTTCGATCGGAAAACTCTGGTTCTCTTCAGGAGACTTTCAATAATAATACCCAATTGTGTATTTAACCATTTTTTAGTGCTAACGATTTTTTATTGGTCGCCCCATTGCATTTTTCGGAGTTTTTGTGGTTTTTTGGCGGACCTATAAATTATAGTTGCAATGAAAAAATGGTTAAATAAACAATTGCGTATTATTATTGGGAATCTCCTGCAGGTAAACAAAGTTTTCTGGTAGAAAAAAATTGATTTTTAACTATTCTATAACTATTTCTACGAAAAGTTGGTTTTTCCCCATGTATGTAAAATACATGGACAACTTTGGGCGCTTTGAGCGACCTCTAAATATTTTTTTATTTCAAAATAAAAAATAATGGTATATTTTTTTCGGTATAGAACAATCCTAGGGGGTGAGAGCATAAAAATTCCGACTTTACCTTTTCACATGCATTTTTGGACCACCCTACTGTACATACATACATACATACCTAGCATATAAGTTCTTATGCATTGAGTGGAAAATAGTGTATTTTAATACAAAACGAAATAAAATTTTATGCTCCTAAATATTTCTTGCTTAACACCATATAAAAAAGTGTTTTATGTAATCTACATAAATGTGATATATGTACATAATTTTATACATAATGTTGCATAACAAGCCAATTAATTCAATTGTTTGTTTTCTTTTGTTTTGTTAACTCCGCTAAATTAACTGATTTTATGAATTAATACATTTATTTGTAATTTTTTATGGAATCGTCATCGGCATCGGCAGATTCTTTCCCCATAAGCCTATTAATCGGCATCGGCATTGGTACCTGAAAAAAAATTGGAATCGGTCGGACTCTACAGGGGTATTCTGGATCCCAGCGCTACCTAACGAGTTATTTGCAAATCTATGTTGAGACCCTATTGGCCAAGGAATAACATCCGCAATTTGGTTTAAATCCATTGAGTAGTTTTTGAGATTTGCGTGTTCAAAAAATATCAACTTTATTTAATGCTCAAAGTTTCCCATGTATTTTGTACGGGGAAAAAAGAACTTTTCGTAGAAATGGTATAGAATGCTTAAAAATCAATATATTTATCTATCGTATGTATGTATATACCCAATTTGCCAAACGACGTCGTAAAGACATCGTTTCCGACTCGTTTTGGTGAACAATTTGTTCGCCGGCGACGGTTGTAAACGACTCGCCGGCGAACTCGCCGTCGCACAGAGGAGTATTTGTATGGTAAAACCGTGTCAAAATTATTTGGTGTGTGTTTTCTGCTAAGTAATTAAATACAACACGGAAATTAATCATAATAAGACATTTATATTAGAAAAAAGAATAGTTA
>NW_023475983.1:0-3114 GCF_013731165.1 Rhagoletis pomonella
CACCGACGCTCCAGCTCTGAAAGTATTCAACTCGGAACCCGCTGGTGCTAGCAGAGGAAGAGGGAGGCCCCCACTGCGATGGAAAGAAGAAGAAGAAGAGCTTTAACATTTACCAAAGTTATATCGAAAAATTTAAGTGGATCTCCAGTTTTCTTTCTAAAAAGATTTATCTTCAATAGTATAAAGTGTGCCAGGGAGTGACTTTTCGTTCAAGCTGAATGCAAAGCAATATCGTCCAATTGGAGAGTCCTCAAAAGGATTTCCCATGATATGTTAAAGAATATTGCATTTACCAATAGCCACTTTTTCACATAATGGAATTAACTAAAATATTTAAGTATGTTATCTAAATACTTATTGCACGTCCCATACTTTCATATAACGGCAAATTTATAAAACGGCAAAAATTTGCGGTGACTAATGAAACCATTCCGCACCAATTTTCAAGACTGCATAAACGGACCTAAAATGAGCGTTTCTCACCCTAATTGTATTATGTTAATATATGTAAATACTTATATGCTTGAAACTATTATTCACTTATCAAACGATTCCTAATCTTTGACAATACATGTTTGACTTCATTCACCACGATCTTGAAAACTGACCAAAACGGCGTGACCAAGTCCATGGTCCTTTTAATATTATATAAACATCCGAAAACATTAAAACGTTTGAAATAAATCTCCTCTCACTTCTATGTATTTTTCACTTGGTTGCTGAAGTAATGAAGAATTGAAAATTCATAAGGAAAAATTATAGTTTTCGTAAGTTTTATCTTAATATCTTAAAAACTTGTAGACTTATTGAAAAATGATAGATCAACGAGGTACTAAATTGAATAACTTTTAATTTTATATATATTGTCCTGTTTATAACAATTAACGAATTCTATAGATATTACACACCAAAATTTTATTTTCAAAATTCATACACTTTGATTCAATTGCGCGAGCTAAAGATAAGTTTTAAATTAATCTTTCATGGCCAATAACAATTGGCTTAGAGCTAATACTCAGCCTAATACACATGTAACCATAAGTGGGCGTGGCTGCGCCCATTTTCCAAAAATTTATAATATGGGAATTTCCATACGCCGCATACGTGACAGTCGTACGTTTCAATGTGATACAAACAAGGAATACCATTTGTTTTCTTTAACTTTTTTGGGCCATTGTATAGCATATACTTAGCTCCATATTTAACCGAAAAATTAAAACAATCGAACTGCTTGGTCCTGAAATATAAGCATTTAAAGAGAGTGTCATTACGTGACAAAAAATGGAAGTAGATTTTTTCTTTTCTTACAAAATCGCAAAACTCTGCGAATTGTGGATGGCTATTTTCATGAAACTTATTTTAATATGATTTGGAGCAATTCTAGTTGTTTTAAGAGTTTTTTGAATTAATGCAACTTGTTTCAATTTTATTTTACAACCCCAAGTGTGAAACGTCACGTGACGTAGCGTCACGTGACATAAATTTCCATCGTTATATTTTTGTTAATATTGCTTTTAAATGAATTTTTAACGAAAATAAAACATGTATTTTATGCAGAATATACTTTATGTTTTGACTTCAGTGCCAATTCAGGGTGAATTTGTTGGAAATCTATAACTTATTATGTTTCAACTACATACGCCAAATTCGAACTAAATCTGACCATAAATAAGGTTTTTCGAAATATCTCAACCTTGGCGCCACCTAGGAAGATCATTTTACACAGACATGATTCTACTTACATAGTCAGTATATATTTTAAAAAGCAGACAAATCGGCCCGTAAATACGTTAGATATAAGACTTTTTTTTTTGTCGTGGTGGACCTTCCGATGGAAACACCCATATGTATTATTACTTCTTTTCTAAAATGTAAAGACTTTGTTGTTGCAAAATGAGATAAACAATATGGAAAAAGCATTCACTTATTATTTACAAAATAACAAGATAATGAAGTGAGCGGTGGTGATATAAAGGTAGACGCTTGTACAAAAAATGTTAGAGATAACCATGGCTTTCATAAAACTCTAACGGGTTGCATAATACAAGAAATATTAATAAAAGTAGCCAAGCTATTAGCAATTTTAATAGAAATTATTCAAATATTTCTCGTAATATTAATACGAATTTTGTTAATGGAAATTCTAACTTATACCACAGAAATTTTGAAAACAACTATTCCGGAAACTCTAATAGCAATGCTAATAACTACGGTCGAAATAATGCCAGTTGCAATGTTCGGGGTAGATCAAATAGTCATAGAAATTTTAGAAATAATTCTGGGAGGTTTACTAACAACACAAGACATTACCGCCAGCCACCTGTTGTTCCAATGGAAGTGGACAATATTGAAAATTTTCTGCTTTCTCCACATCCATACCCCTGATAGATTTGGCTATCGAGGGCGCTTCAGTAAGGTGTCTAGTCGATAGTGACTCTGCTACAACGTCAGGCGATTTTAAGAAGTTTGGGAATTTTCACAATCGTAGAACATTAAAAAACACTATTCTGATAAAAAACACTCTTTTGCAAGTTATGCAAGAAAAAGTCATATTAAACATTCCTCAAGAATTTGAAAGGGAAGGGGAAACAATGTTCGTAAAGCTCTTGAACCTAAAAAATAAACCTTTTCAACGTATACTCGGAGTATATAAATAGTACAAGCTAACAATAAAACAATTCCGTTTTTCAATAATGAGGCCGCGATGAATTTTTTGTGTATTGTTCTCAAACCGACACTTACCCTGACACCTTATCATTGGATAAAAGCAATTTTGATATAGGTCCATTATTTATTTATTTATTTATTTATTTATTATTTATTATTTATTTATTTATTCGGTCTACTGATTACATGAATCTTACAGACTAGACAATTTATCCACTTAAAATTAGTGTCAAAAGACGACATAAATATAGTACAACAACAATTAACAATTAATATTTAATTAAATAAGGAAAACAAGGTAAGTTTAAAAGAATAAAAGTTAACATTAAAATCGATAACATCGGCATATTTATTGCAAAGGCGAACGCATCTAGTGATAGGCTCATTCAGCGAATAGTATTTTCTGCTAATTGGCTCAACGAATAAACGATTACATCTTAAGTTTCT
>NW_023475984.1:0-3114 GCF_013731165.1 Rhagoletis pomonella
TTCGTTTGACACCTATACTGTCATATTTTATTATTAAAACTGAATTTTACTTTTTCAACAGGTGGCAACCCTCTTAAAAAATGTTCCTTTTGTTAATAAAATTACATAAATTGAGTTCTTGGATATAGAGGAAACGTAAAATCTTAGAAAATAATTTTGTCCAGCTAGCTTGTTCTAGACGGAACAACACTGTGTGTCGTGGGAATACTTTGA
Source organism: Rhagoletis pomonella (assembly GCF_013731165.1). Classification (NCBI taxonomy): domain Eukaryota; kingdom Metazoa; phylum Arthropoda; class Insecta; order Diptera; family Tephritidae; genus Rhagoletis; species Rhagoletis pomonella. The sequence continues at coordinate 214 of NW_023475984.1, forward strand.
TACTTATTAAGCTGTGTTTTTAGTTGATTTCGCAAATTCTCGATGAGATTCATGTACGCGGATTTTGGAGGTCAGTTTAAATTAGCAAATTTTTGCTTTTGTATCTAGGCTTTGTGAACATGTTCAGTGTGTTTTGAGTGATTTTTCCTCAGAAACTCTAATTTTTTCGACTACATCTTGCAAATTTTGTTGAAATATGAACAGATACACGTCCATAAACCTGGCTGACCCAAGTCGCCAAAAATCAATAAAAATTAGCTAGGAATTAGGTGTATTTTAGGTGTTAATTCTTCTTCTTCTTCTTATTTGGCGCTGTAACCGCCTAAGCGATTTTGGCCGAGTCCAAAACAGCACGCCAGTCATTTCTCTTCTGTGCTAACTGACGCCAATTGAAAATGCCAAGTGAAGCCAAGTCCTTCTCCACCTGGTCTTTCCAACGCAGAGGAGGCCTTCCTCTTCCTCTGTTCCCAGCATCGCGGCCCGCGTTGAATATTTTCAGAGCAGGAGCGTTTCTGTCCATCCGAACGACATGGCCAAGCCAGCGGAGCCGCTGAATTTTAATTCGCTGCACTATGTCTATATCGTTGTAAAGCTCATACAGCTCATCGTTAAATCGTCTGCGATATTCGCCATCACCAACGCGTAAAGGTCCGTAAATCTTTCGCAGAATCTTTCTCTCGAAAACTCCAAGAGCCGCCTCATCAGATGCTTTCATTGTCCATGCTTCCGCGCCATACACCAGCTCAGGCATGATGAGTGACTTATAGAGTGTGATCTTTGTACGACGAGAGAGGACTTTACTTCTCAATTGCCTACTCAGCCCAAAGTAGCACTTGTTGGCAAGAGTGATTCTCCGTTGGATTTCAAGGCTGACATTATTATTGGTGTTAATGCTGGTTCCCAAATAAACGAAGTCGTCCACTTTTTCAAACTTGTAACTGTCAACAGTGACGTGGGTGTCAAGACGCGTATGCTCTGACTGTTTGTGTGCTGACAGGAGATACTTCGTTTTGTCCTCGTTCACCACCAGACCCATTCGCTTTGCTTCTCTATCCAATCCCGAGAAGGCAGAACAGACGTAGCCCTTGTTTTTACCGATAATATCGATGTCGTCGGCGTACGCCAGCAATTGTACGCTCTTATAAAGTATTGTGCCTGAGCGGTTCAGTTCTGCGGCTCTTATTATCTTCTCCAACATAAGATTAAAGAAATCACACGAAAGGGGGTCCCCTTGCCTGAAACCTCGTTTGGTATCAAACGGCTCGGAGAGGTCCTTCCCTATTCTGACGGAGCTGGTGGTATTGCTCAACGTCATTTTACACAGCCGTATTAGTTTCGCGGGGATACCAAATTCAGACATCGCGGCATAAAGGCAACTTCTCTTCGTGCTGTCGAAAGCGGCTTTGAAATCGACAAATAGATGGTGTGTGTCGATCCTATTCTCGCGGGTCTTTTCCAAGATTTGGCGTATTGTGAATACCTGATCTATGGTGGATTTTCCAGGCCTAAAGCCACACTGATAAGGTCCAATCAGCTCGTTGACGGTGGGCTTCAGTCTTTCGCACAATACGCTCGATAAGACCTTGTAACCTATGCTTAGAAGGCTGATCCCGCGGTAGTTGGCGCGAATGGCGGGGTCGCCTTTCTTGTGGATTGGGCAGAGCACACTTAAATTCCAGTCGTCGGGCATGCGTTCATCTGACCATATTCTGCATACGAGCTGATGCATGCACCTCATCAGCTCCTCGCCGCCGTACTTGAATAGCTCGGCTGGCAGGCCGTCAGCTCCAGCAGCTTTGTTGTTTTTCAGCCGCGTAATCGCTATTCGTACCTCGTCATAGTCAGGCGGTGGGACAGCTACTCCATCATCATCGACTGGGGACTCGGGTTCGTCTTCCTCACTACTTTCAGCGCTGCTACCATTCAGTAGGTTATAAAAGTGTTCCCTCCACAATTTAAGTATATTCTGGACATCGGTCACTAGGTCGCCATTGTTGTTCTTACAGGAGTTCGCCCCGGTCTTGAAACCTTCCGTAAGTCGCCTAACCCTCTGGTAGAATTTTCGGGCGTTCTTCCTGTCGGCCAGCATCTCAAGCTCTTCGCACTCACGTATTTCGGCCTCTCTCTTCTTATTGCGGCAAATACGTCTCGCTTCCTTCTTCAGTTCCCTATAACGGTCCCACATGGCTCGCGTTGCGCCCGATCGCAGCGTGGCCCTGTAGGCGGCATCTTTTTTCTCTGCGGCTTCTTGACATTCCTCATCGTACCAGTTGTTCTTTCGGGCTCGCTGAAATCCAACTACTTCTTCGGCGGCGGTACTTAATGATCGGGAAATGTGGTTCCACTGCTCGCGTACGTCGGATTGCTGAAGAGTGCTCTCAGAGAGCAGGTGTGTGAGTCGAGTGGCGAATAAATTGGCCGTCTGTTGTGATTGCAGCTTTTCGACGTTAAGCTTTCCTTGCATTGTTGGGCGCACATTTTTTGCTGCACAGAGGCGGGTGCGTATCTTGGCTACAACAAGATAGTGGTCCGAGTCGATGTTTGGCCCTCGGAGTGTACGTACGTCCAAAACGCTTGAAGCATGCCTTCCGTCTATCACAACATGATCGATTTGGTTTCTCGTTTTTCGATCTGGAGACAGCCATGTAGCTTGGTGGATGTTCTTATGCTGGAACCTAGTACTACATATTACCATATTTCGGGCCCCGGCGAAGTCGATCAGCCTCAGTCCGTTATCGGACGTTTCGTCGTGGAGGCTGAATTTTCCGACAGTGGCGCCAAAGATCCCTTCCTTGCCCATCTTGGCATTAAAATCGCCAAGCACGATTTTGACATCGTGTCGGGGGCAGCGCTCATATGTACGTTCCAAGCGCTCATAGAAGAGATCCTTGGACGCCTCAT
>NW_023475985.1:0-152 GCF_013731165.1 Rhagoletis pomonella
TTTTTTCGGATCCATATAACTAATTACCTATTGTATTTAGAAAATTTTTTCAGGAATGTTTTCGATAGATTTCTCTTCAGTCTTTACAAATTTTATTTTTTTTTTATTAAAATGAATTTTTTTTAATTTTTTTTTTAAATAAAAAATAATTT
>NW_023475985.1:252-3114 GCF_013731165.1 Rhagoletis pomonella
AGCTTAGGTATTTTTCTTTAAGAGCTTTGTGGTCGCTTAGTGGGATGCAACTTGTGTATCAATCAAAATTAGCGTTTAGTAACTCGAAACAGCGGTTTTTTTTTTAATTTTTAATATATGACCTATTGTCTTCTTTTTTTCGTATTATTGTGTGTCTCGGAAACCTGAAAATAAAACTTATATGAGAAGGTATATACAATTACCTTTCCAACGGTATATAACACGCCTAACCAAAGTTTCATACCCTCGATACTGCCATTCCCGTAGTTAAGGATGATTAAGATTTTTCGTAGTCTAACACAGCAGGTACTCGATTTTGTGCATCCAAACTCTTTATTAATAGCTTTGCAGAATTTTGAGTATTAGATTTGCATACCTACTAGCACAATATTTAAAAGGTATGAAGAATATGGGATTTTCCGGTAGTTAAGGATGATTAAGATTGTTTATTTTTTGTTCAAAAGAAAGCTTAGGTATTTTTCTTTAAGAGTTTTGAGGTCGCTTAGTGGGATGCGACTTGTTTATCTATTAAAATGAGCATTTAGTAACTCGAAACAGCGTTTTTTTTTAATTTTTAATATATGACCGAAGTTTTTCTGAAACCTGAAAATAAGACATATAAAAAAAATTAGATACAATTACCTTTCCAACGCTATATAACAATACCCACAATATGTACACCTTTGGAATAAAATAACTGTTTTTCTATAGAATTGGTCAAAATTATGAATTTTTTTATTTATTTAGAATAGTTTTTAATATATAATTTAATAAATAGATACATAAAAAGTATACAAGATAGTTAATTTTATAATAGCCAGCCTTCCATCCACCTTATTTTCCACCTTTCTTTGTGGCTTTTTTCGTCAATCCTTTCTTAGGGTTACTGGGTTCTGCTGTTGATTTCACTTCGGGTTTCGCTTTTGGAAAGAAATCACATTGGGTAGAGGAAGAAAACTTCTTTAACTTGAGCCTTCCATCGCCAATCGGTATGAAAGCATGATATTGAGCGGTACCATCGATTGTTACTGCAGCATCGAATCTGCTCTTCAGTGATTTCGCAGTTTCCGCATGATCATCTTTGCTACTAAAAATTATTTCAGTTTCTTTACAGTACTTCTTTGCCCACCGGAATAAAGTTTTCGCATCTAAGATACGGGCTTGATGAGAACATTGGAGGCTATACTTCGCTGCATTTCTTTTAATATTTGCTCCTATACCATCACATGCTCCTTTACCATGAGCAGTAGGATGAAAATGCCACTCAGCTGGTGTATCGAAATCTGTTTCATGAGCCATAAGATTTGCGAAGCTACTTTTGTTTTTAAAATGCTGACGAGCTCCATCCGAAACGTAGTATACCTTCGCTACTGTGAATTCGGATTTTAGATAATTTAGTATTATCTTCTGGTACTCATAAACAGCAACGGCGTCATGCTTCAAATCGTCGGATATGATTGCCATACTTTTATGTTCCAGTTTTCCACCTTTCATGTAGTAAATAACTATTGTAAATATAGTTGCTTGGTCGTTATTGAAATTGAATGCTTGTATGGCATCCTGGATAACATATTTATAGTTTTCTGCGAAATCGTATGAAATAACGAATTCACCTGCCTGCAAATGTATCTTCAAATTTTCGAAGAATGACCGCTGCTCCTTGACTAGAAAGTCATGGGTTCTCAAGTTTACCAATCCGGTACAAATTTCTTCCACAAAATCGTCCACACTTAAGATAACTGTTTTCAATGTGCACCTTTCAGACTGCAGCCAAGATTCAAATTTGACCTCCTCCACAAATTCTCGGTCAAAAGACTTGACCAAATTCTCTTTGATGAACGTAGTTCCCGGGCAATTTGAGCATTCACCCAAGTGGCAAGAAGTTGATACATTAGGACACATTGTCAATTTAAGGCAATCACGGTAACTGTTCAAATCTTCCGCCGAATCATTTGTTAAATAATTCAAGTTGATTTCCTTCAACATCAGCTTCACATTTTCATGATAAATGCAAACGCATACTGTATGAGTTCCGCTGCTTCCTGCCAAGACGCAATGTTTTGGCCTGAGCTGGGTAAATTTTGTGAATCCAATTTTAATATCCTCGTGTTCAGATTGAAAGCTCGCGAACAGCTCATTCAGGTTGCAGAGAATTATCCTCTTCTGCATTTGAACTTTCTTACCGTCAATTCGTACAGACACCCAGTCTTTCATCCCTGGCATCAGGCGACTCATATCATCGCGCTGATAAAACTGAGTCACTAGAGCTTCAGTTTTGCACTCTAAAGGTTTTCCTTTCTTTGTGTTTGGGAGTGTGAGTATGCCATGCTCTGCAACTAATTTTTTAGCAATCCTGGCTTTTCTTTCTGATGTTCCAAACTCAGCCATTGTTTTTGCGCGACTCCATGTCGGTGGAGCAAGCGTGAGAAGTTGAATTTTTTCTGCTCTACTAGTTCGAGTTACTAAACGCTAATTTTGATTGATACACAAGTTGCATCCCACTAAGCGACCACAAAGCTCTTAAAGAAAAATACCTAAACTTTCTTTTAAGCATAAAAAAAATACCCCTTTTTGAAAAAAAACATAAAAATTATTTTTTATTTAAAAAAAAAATTAAAAAAAATTCATTTTAATTTAAAAAAAATAAAACTTGTAAAGACTGAAGAGAAATCTATCGAAAACATTCCTGAACAAATTTTCTAAATACAATAGGTAATTAGTTATATGGATCCGAAAAAATGGCCGTTTGACCAAAATGTCAAAATTCTAGACCCTCCAACTCGGAGTGTGTTTGACCAATCCCATTGAAATCCCATTGTGTCATAACTACTATTTTTTAGGACTAACCTTGGTGCAAATTTC
>NW_023475986.1:0-3113 GCF_013731165.1 Rhagoletis pomonella
TTATTTAATGTGGTTAATTTAATTTAGTAAAGTTAATAGAAAATAGAATTTCTATCTTATGTTTTCAAAACATATGCTTATTATCAAGCTCATTAACTTATTAAGTTTAATTAATTAAGTTATCTCATCATTTATTAATTAGTGGATTAATAATATAATATAAAAAATAAATTTCTGTTAAAATTTGTCCTACTAATACATATGGGTCTTCTACAGGTCGTGCTCCAATTCAGGTTAATAAAATAACTGTCACTACTATAGTTCAAAATTAAATTTTGTTAATAGGATGAAATTGAATACCTCGAAATTTACTTAAATGATGAAATGGAAGAATTGCTAAAATTGCAATTGATACAACTAATGCAATTACTCCTAATAGTTTATTAGGAATTGATCGAAGAATTGCGTATGCAAATAAGAAATATCATTCTGGTTGAATATGAACTGGAGTAACTAATGGATTAGCTGGAATAAAATTATCTGGATCACCTAATAAGTATGGATTAGTTAGTGTTAAAATAATTAGACTTATAATTATTACAATAAATCCTACAATGTCCCTATAGAAAAGTAGGGATGAAATGGAATTTTATCAATATTAGAATTTAGTCCAATTGGATTATTTGAACCTGTTTGATGAAGATATAATAAATGTATTAAAGTATAGCTAATACAATAAAAGGTAAAATGAAATGAAATGTAAAAAATCGTGTTAATGTTGCGTTATCAACTGCAAATCCTCCTCAAATTCAATGTACTAAAGTAGTTCCTAGGTAAGGAATTGCTGATAATAAATATATGTTATAACTGTTGCTCCTCAAAAAGATATTTGTCCTCATGGTAATACATATACTATGAAAGCTGTTGCTATAACTAAAAATAAAATTAGTACTCCTACTAATCATGTTGGAGTAAATAAATATGATCCATAGTAGATCCCTCGTCCTACATGTAAATAAATACAAATAAAGAAAAAGTATGCACCGTTGGCATTTAAAGTTCGTTAAACAAATAGTTGTTAATTTTATTGAAAATGAAAATATTTCATTTGAAGCTAGGGATGTAACATAAATAAATAAAACTAATATTCCTCCAAGAAAAATTAAAAATAAAATATAAGAAAATCAGAATCTTTTAGCTATTAATCCTGTTATTAAACAAATTTGTAAAGTTTGAATTAATAGTATTAATCCTATAGCTAAGGGGTGATTTATTTGTATGAAAATAAATCTTGAAATTAAAGTTGATCTATATAAAATTAATTGTATAATATCAGGAGGTAGTTTATATAAAATATTCATTTTGGGGATTAATGAAAAAGTAATTACTTTTCTCTTGTAATTTTAAAAGATTACATCTTATTTTTGATTTACAAGACCAATGTTTTTATTAAACTATTAAAACTAATGTTAATAATATTTTATTGAGGATTACCTTGTTTTTTATTTTTAATTGGAATTTTTATATTTGTTTCTAATCGAAAGCATTTATTATCAATACTTTTGAGATTAGAATATATTGTATTAAATTTATTTTTTTTATTATTTATTTATTTAAATTTAATAAATTTTAGAAGATTTTTTAGTATAATATTTTTAACTTTTAGTGTGAAGATGCATTAAATAGTATACATTTAAATGAAAAATTATTTATTTGTATATTATTAATTCAATTATTTTCAGAATAATTTAATATAAATGCAGCAAAACATAAACATAAGTAAAAAAAATAATGTGATTAAAGTTATTACAGTTATAATTGTTATTAAAATATATTGATTATTGACAATTAATAATTGAACAACTAATCATTTTGGTAAAAATCCAATAAATGGTGGAAGTCCACCTAAAGATAATAAATTAAAGAATAAACAAAATTTTAAAATGTCTGAATTAAAAAATGAATTAAAATCTTGATTAATATGATATATTTTAAAATTATTCAATATAAAAATTAATCTAAAAGATAGAAATGAATATATAGAAAAATATATTAATCAAGTTCACTAGCTTGTATAGCAGCTAATATCCAACCAAAATGATTAATTGAAGAGAAAGCTATTAATTTACGAAGAGAAGTTTGGTTTAATCCTCCTAAAATTAATCTAAAAGATAGAAATGAATATATAGTAAAATATATTAATCAAGTTCACTAGCTTGTATAGCAGTTAATATCCAACCAAAATGATTAATTGAAGAGAAAGCTATTAATTTACGAAGAGAAGTTTGGTTTAATCCTCCCAATGAACCTATTACTGTTGAAAGAATAATTACTAAATAAATAAAATTTCTTCAATTAGTATAAGAAATTAATACAAGAGGAGCAATTTTTTGTCATGTTATTAAAATTAGAGCGTTTACTCATGATAATCCTTCTTGCTTTAATTTTTATAGCTGAATATGCTAGAATTTTATTTATGTGAATATTATTTTGTGTAATTTTTTTTGGTTGTGATTTATTTAATATTATATTTTATATTAAATTAACTTTTATTTCATATGTATTTATTTGAGTTCGTGGAACTTTACCTCGATTTCGTTATGATAAATTAATATATTTAGCTTGAAAATGTTTTTTACCTTTTTCATTGAATAATTTATTGTTTTTTTTTGGTTTAAAATTATTATTAATTTATTTAATGTGGTTAATTTAATTTAGTAAAGTTAATAGAAAATATAATTTCTATCTTATGTTTTCAAAACATATGCTTATTATCAAGCTCATTAATTTTTTAAAAAGTGAAATTATTATTTTTTTCGTAGGAGAGGGAAATGCTTTATGCACCGGCCGGGGGCGCTAGTCTCTATGCTACCTTCCCCGAGTGTGGGACTCCCACCGAAGCGTGTTGGGCTACCCACTAAAACCCAAACTCCCACCGCCCGCGCAAGAATCCTGCATCTGGCACCGCAATTCTGCATGTCTTAAGATGCAGGAGCGCGCTGTTAGAGCCTTGGGGCTGCTCTTTTGTAGGGGCGTTTCATTCGGGTGTCCTCAGTAGACAACCGTCCCCTCGTGTGCAGCGGAGTACGAATTTCACGTATCTCGCAACTGCTTCCAACTTTTCTCCGCTGGAAATCATTATCCCAACTATGTTGTTCGGAGTTATGTCTCCG
>NW_023475987.1:0-3113 GCF_013731165.1 Rhagoletis pomonella
TTATACGTACAACAGTGTTCACGAAAATAGCAGCGCGACGTATTGACAAGTTTCGAGAATTTAATTTACTTATATTTAATATTAATTCAAATACAAATCAAAGTTTCAAACTTTCTACAAAAATGTATACAAATTCAACAAATCCTAACAAATTTCTTCCTTTTGAAAAGGATACTTAAGTATCCGAAATACAACTTTTTTAGTTTTTCAGTGCCTGCGTTACACTTGACATTTGCGCTACATTTCATAACGAGTTAATTGGAGTTCTAAACAACTTCTTCCCTAACTTCGAACGTATTCTGTTAAACTATTATATTTTATTTCTTCATTTGAGAAAAGAAGTGTTTGAATCAGTCTGTACTATGGTTTAAGGGGCGCCAGTGTTGTAACACCTTCGGCACGCCTAACAAAGAAAAATTCAGTTTATGTAGAAAGTTTTAATAGCTTATACCTAAATGATAGTTAACTCTAAATTAACTTCAACAGGTCAGTCATCTTAAGGAAATCTTTAACTTTCTGGATCAATAATTTATTTTCTATCATAACTTTATCAGCCAAAATAAATCAGTGAAAGTTTACATTTTTGTATTTTCCTCGTTGTTGTATTGAAAACTATTTAGGTTTGTGAAAAATCTTTCGAAAAGGGAGCGAAATATTACAATACAAAACGATTGGACATGATACGAATTACTGTGAGATGCAGCTGACAGATATAGTGAATAGCAATAATCAGCAATGTGTACAATATTCGAAAGAAAGAAAAAATGGACTGGCATGCATACTTTTTTATATGAAAGAAAATGCCTTGCACCATAAGAAAAATAACTTTTCCACGATTCGTCATTCGCCATCCAATTACCCATCGAATAACGTAATTCGGCATACAAAATTTTGGAAGCGAATTGCGTCATTTGCAGGTAATTCAGATCGAATTACCATGCGAATGACGAACGAATTGGTGTCTTCTCTAATATTTGTCGGAAATATATCGATGTTTTCACTTTAATAAACATATAAATTAAAATCTTTGATGATAACTTAAATTTTTGCTCCATCTTCGATATTTGCAGTACACAAAAATAAAACTGAATACCGAAGAACAAGAACAAGAAGTAGAGCTGGCAAAGGAATTACTTATGTGTGGCGTGGAAACAGGGTAATTCACGAATTACTGAGCGAATTACTTAAGGGAGCGTATTACGAAACGTGGAAACATCGTATTAGCCATTTGCAACTCGCACTTTGTTATACTAAAACTTAATAACATAATATAAAACAGCATACATCAATTTTTTTTAAAATTCTGAATAGTTTAAATTTTGGAGATTGGTTGAATTTTCTAAATTTATATACATAAACTTTGATTTGTATGGGTTTTGTTGTAGAATTAACTGTTTTTGTAAAAAAAATAATTGAAATTACATTGTCAAAACTGGTTTATGTACATATGTATATCGCGCTGCTATTTTCGTGAACACTGCTGTTTGTACATAAATAAAAACCCAAATATTAGGTGAGGACTACCTGATGCAGGTACGCTTATGTATGTATTTACATACATACATATGTATATAATAAAACAAATGCCCAAATCTATTCATCCCGGTTAGCGTACCTACCGACCATGACATCGCTCTTGTTTCCTGTGCTGTACCAATTACTAAACTTATTTAAATTGGTATATACAAACAAACATACGTACAGATATGTACATATATACAGTGGTGGAAGAAATAATAAAACTTTATATTGAAAAGTTTTGGCTATATTTCTTTGGTTTATTCAATGTTAAATATTTTTTTTTTTTTATAAAAGTCTAGCGAATTATATAGCAAGCAGAATATAAATCCACATTTCACACTTTGCACAAATATTATAAAAATTCAATCAACGAATTTTTTTTTTTTTGTAAAAAACAACAATTTACATTTTGGTACATCTCCTCATCAGACCTCTTCAACAGGGATAAGGTCATAAATAACAAAAGCAAATTATTATTTATAATTTTTGTACAAAGTTTGAAATGTGAATGTATATAGTACTTGCCATATAATTCGCTAAACTTTTATAAAAAAAATATTAAACATTGAATAAACAAAAGAAATACTATAGCCAAAACTGGTCAGAATAAAGAGTTTCTATTATTTCTTCCACCGTTGTATGTATGTATATAAATGAGGCTTGCCAAAAAGAGTTCTGCCTGAATAGTTAACTGTGATACACTTCATTGATCTCTTATGGCGATTTCGTTTCTACAAAAATTGTTGCCTTCTCATCCCCCTCTTCTTAGTGTTTGTGCGTTTTGAGGACAAAGAGAGGGTTGCATTTTTCGGTAGAAACGAAATCGGCATTAGTGAACGCTTCAATTTTCACTATAAAACGATTTAAAGCTTCGGCAAACAAGCATGGTACGATACGGCGTGGTACAATCCCGTACAATATTTAGGGTAGGGTATGAAGTAAAAGTGGGTAGGGTAGTGTGTCGTCATGATACATATTAAATATCGTATATTGTGGGGGATTGTAAGCCTTTACATGATTCGAAAAATTTGCGCTCTACATACATTAAAAACTTAACAATTTGAATAGAAAACTAATTGACTGTGAGTATACAGGGTGACCTAGGTTCTTCTAAAATGGACGAAACAGTTTTTATTGCAAACCGAAAAAATATGAATTACCAAATCGGGCATGCTCTATATTATGGTCGTATTACCAACTTCCGGCTTCGACGGACCGTAGCAAAACTTTGCTCCAGCTTTTGCCGATAGGTAAATTAAAGCTCTGTGCAGATTTTTAGTGCATAATTTCAAAAATGCAAATATGTATCGAGTTGAGTCATTTTTGAAGATCGTCGAACAAATTATAGCCCCACCACATTTTGACTAGTTTTAAGACATTATTATTATATTTTATTTAATTTTGGTTATTTTTTTTTTATAAAAATATAGTTCAAAATTTGAAATTGTTTCTAGGATGAATTTTTGTTTCCAAACAAAAATTGTACCACTCTTATGTACATACAATATTATTCCATTTAGGGTGAGAACCTACAACTAAGATGGAGTGAAGAAAATACTTTTTAAACTTCTTGAAAAAGGAAAAGTCTAAGC
>NW_023475988.1:0-3113 GCF_013731165.1 Rhagoletis pomonella
AAGCAAGCTATAAGTTTAATTGTGTTACCAAGTTTAGTTAAGCGCTGTTATTGCTTTAACAAGTATTGTTAAGTGTTTTTACAGTATTAGCGAGTATTGTAAATTGTTTGTTGTACAATAAAGTTAATTGTACTACCATTTGGTCATCGTTAGCCTTTATTTAACAATCCAGCGATACGAACCGGAAGATTTGGGAAATCCGGACGAGAGTTCAAGGATAATCGTAACAATTGGTGTCAGAAGTGGGATTGTTAAATAAATCCCGAAGGATAAACTACTGAAAATGGCGAAAATTCAGAACTTAAAGATTGAGGAGCTGAAACAGGAGTTGGAAAAGCGTAATTTGGCCACCTCCGGAAGAAAAGTGGAATTGTTATCCCGGTTGCGAGAGGCTATGGAAGCTGAAGGCATCGACGTGGACAAATACGACTTCCAAGGTAAACCCGACGATACATCCGCAATGGACGAACAGAAGGATGAGGCTGCTTGTTCGTCGAAGGATGTGCAACAGACATCCGGGAAGGTTGAAGAACAGCAAAAGGCTCCTTCGTCATCAACAGTTATGGACATGAACACGTTATTGGCTGCCATGTCACAGATGATGCAAGTACAGGATACACGCATGTCAGAGATGTCATCAATGCTGTCATCACAGATTTCATCCCAGCAGCAAGTGCAGGAAACACGCATGTCCTCGCAGCTGGAAGCACAGAAAACGTACATGTCATCGCAGCTAGATGAAAAGATTACTCAGCTACAAGAGAATTTATTTAAAGATAACGCGGAACTCAGAGAGAGACAGGATAAAATCGAGGAACGACAAGATAAAATCGAAGAGCTAATTCAGGAGAAAGTCGAGGCTAAGGTAGAAGAGTTGGAAGGTCGCCTCCGAGATATGCAGTTGAATCGCCCACCTTCTTCGACCAGCGCGCCCAAGGTAAAGACTCCATCCTTTGACGGCACGATTCCTTTCCAAGTCTTTAAGCTCCAGTTTGAGAAGACAGCTACAGCAAATCACTGGAGCATGGAGGATAAATCCGCTGCACTGTTCGTTGCATTAAAAGGACCTGCAGCGGAAATCTTGCAGACTATTCCTGATTGTGAAAGGAACAGTTACGATGCGTTAATGGGTGCAGTGGAAAGACGTTATGGTAGCGAGCACAGGAGACAGATTTACCAGATGGAGCTGGAAAATCGCTGCCAGAAATCCAACGAGACTCTACAGGAATTCGCCTCCGAGGTTGAAAGGTTGGCTCATTTGGCAATTGGAGATGCATCTGGTGAGCACCTCGAAAGAGTAAAAATCCAGAGGTTCATCAACGGAATGCGGGACGTGTATACCAAGCGCGAGACGTATGCAAATCCAAAGCCAACATTTGCTGAAACGGTCTCGTATGCTCAGACACGTGAAACGGCAGCGCTCCTAAGTAGACCAGCCTACAAAGCCCATCGAGTAGAAGTGGAAACACCTGACGTGATGAACGAGATCCTGAAAACACTCAAGTCGATGGCAGGGAAGAATACTCCTTGTGCAACTGAGAGGAAGGATGGTGCTAGAAAATGTTTTAGTTGCGGAAAACCAGGCCACTTAGCCCGCGATTGCAGCGCAAGTTCCAGTGGGCTCAACTATTCAGCAGGACGCAAAAGCAGGGCTGAGGGAGACGAATCCAACTCAAATCAGTCGTTAAACTAAAACGTGCCAGCAGGAAGGGCCGCGTGCTGGCTCCAGAAGTTGAAGGGCCCATAATCTCCGTCTCACAAATTGGCCGGAATGCGAGCAACCTCACTATTGGTGGATGTGTGAATGGGCAGGAGCGAGTGCTGACAGTGGATACTGGAGCGTCACATTCCATTATTCGACCTGATGTGACTACTTTTTATGTGAAGCCACTACCTGGAGCGAAGCTGCAGACTGCAACTGGTGAACGAACCCAAGTGTTAGGAGAAGTACTATGCGAGGTAATAATCGACGGGTTGGCCTCGTACACGAAGTTTATTGTCGCAGATATTGTGGATGAAGTCATCATCGGCGTGGATTTCCTACTTGGGCAAGGTATGAAGATTGACCTCCAGGGAATGATCCTAACCTATGGCGACAGGAAAGTGCCACTTAGGGTTGGTTACGACAACCAGTGCTTCAGCAGACGGTTAGTCTTAGAAAAAGTGTCGACAATGCCACCAGAAACGGAAGCGGTTAGTTGGGCGGAGGTTGGCAGTGATGGAGACGGAGTGGTTTCATCAGGAGAAGGAAGCGGTTCACTGATACAGGAAAAGCGTGACGGTTCCGCTAGCTCAGTGAAGAAGAGGTCGCAACAAGGAAGTGGTCATGACAAGCCAGGCAGTGTTTCCGGCAGGAGGAAAGCCATTGAACCACGTTGCAATGGTGATACGCCGGTGGTCGGAAATGGAAGCGGCTGTGAAAGCAGTAGGCGCGCTTTGAAGTGTCCCGAAAAAGGTGGTCGGAAAAGGCGAGTAATCAACCCGAAAGCCAAGGTTGAGATTATACACGTCCGGTCAATGAGGTTGACGCCGGCGAAAGAGCGAGATGCGGAAACACTGGGAAAGTTTCAGCGTGAGGAACCGGATTTAGCGAGATGCGCTAAAGGCAGTGCAGCACGAAGGCAGGAGCCTGGGTGTCATGGACAGAGGATGCAGCATAGATCTGGCGAAAAGGGTGCCCATGAGAAGAGACATGGTCTGGTCACCACCAGTGGCCGGCAGAAGCACGACCATGTGAGATGGTGCACTCCCGGAGATAAGCCGGAAGCAATGTCCAGTAACGCATTGTGGTTGTACATGTCGCAGCAGAAGCAAAGCTTTACCTCCAAGCAAGGACTTGACTGGAAAGATCCGTTGAAGATTGACAAACGGCTGAAGGACGCAGTGCATCAAATCCAGACAATGGGGAGACCGAGGACCAAGATGAAAGTGGTCCACTTGGAAAGACTTGCAGCGGTTGGAGCGGCAAGTGTGTCTGATCGGGACGATCAGACTTAGGTGGAGGGCAGTGTGGCGAATACTGCGGCAACACAAAGCGAACAACGAGAAATAGGCAGAATGTTCGAGGAATGACGTAGAATGTTCCACAAAGAGAAACGTCAAGTTGGATGAAC
>NW_023475989.1:0-3113 GCF_013731165.1 Rhagoletis pomonella
CCTTCTTCTCAGATACTTACAAGATCTTTTCATAAGACCAATTTTTTTCGCAATTTTGTTCACTGTATGCTCAACATGCTCATCAAATTTAAGTTTATTATCTATATATATACCCAGGTACTTAATGAGTTTAACTTCCTCAATTTCTTCCTCTTTGATTTTTAAATTGTAACTGGTGGTTCCAAGATTAACTGCTCTAGTGAGGATCATGAACTGTGTCTTTTTTACATTCAACTTAAGTTTATTTAAACACAACCATTTGTACAAAGAATCCAAGTCTTCTTGCATTTTAGTCATCGCAGTCTGTAAGTTTCTGTCACTGATCGTTAACAGTGTATCATCAGCGAACAGTTTTAACTTACAGTGCTTGAGTGCCATATTTATGTCGTTAATGTAAATATTAAAAAGTACTGGGGCCAATACCGATCCCTGCGGCAACCCAATATTGACTGCCACTTTATTTGACACACTTGACTCGATTACAGTTTGTTGCATACGATCTGAGAGAAAGCTTCGAAACCAGTTAAGCTCCGTGTTTTCAATACCAATGCATTCGAGCTTTTTCAACATTCTTGCCCTGTCAATGGTCTCGAAAGCTCTTTTGAGATCAATAAAAACCGCAACGATATTCATCTTCGAGTTAAGGTCTTCCTTCCACTGGGATATAACAAAATTTAGCGCAGTCTCGCAAGAGTGTTTAGCTCTAAAACCTGATTGCTCCTTAATGAGTATGTTATTACTTTCAATGTGGCGCGCCAACTGATTTTTTACCACATTTTCCAAGATTTTTTCCATGCTAGGCAGCGTATTAATTGGTCTAATTTCCTCGGCTTTTACAGTTTTTTTCACTTTTTTTTACCGGAACTATGGTCGAGATTTTCCATTCTTTTGGTACTGCTCCTGATTCAAGACTCTTATTTATTAATAAGGCATAAAAGTGTCCCATGTATTCAACTGAATCCTTTATAACACCGTCAGATAATAAATTATTTCCACCAATTTTAGTCTTAAATTTCTTCACTATAAGGATAACATCCTCTGAGGTAATTTTCTCAAATTTAAAGGTGCCTCGACTGTCTTCCTGTCGTAACCGTTCACAATTTAAGGGAATAGAGGTGTTGAGATGATTCCAGTTCATCGTCCTCCTTGCAGCCGGTGCAGTACGGGTCATCGATGACATTCAGCCTTACCTATCACGCAATGACCAGTTAGAACTCCCATCAATAGTGAGACGTGTAACTTGCTTTGCCTCAAGAGCTCCCTAGACCGCCTACGGTCTACACGTGGCCAGAAGCATTTAGATCCCTTACATTCCAAGGTGTTCGTCCAGCGAACGCTGAACTGAGCAAACGCCCATATGTCCAGGAATAGACCACATGAGTTCAAAGGGACACCCAGTATTTCTCTCCTGGAAGTACTTGCTCAAGGGTTCCCTGTCTCTAAATCATCTGCCATGCAGCTTCAATCAATTTCGCTTTGTGCCGGAACCCTTATGAACTTAATAGCGAAGTAATTAGATGCTGTCGATAAGAAGGTCAAACAATCCTTTACCGTTCTTGAACGAACCATTAGGAAGCCAAGGCAACTGATAGCTGCTTCAGGTAGCCTTAACTTCTTGTTGATCGAGAGCTCTTCGCAACCCTCCCATTCAGCTTTGCTCTAATAATAAATACGTCTAAAGGATCGCTTTTTCAGATACTGCACCCCTCCCAGTCCTCTCTCGCTGGAACATGGGTGGTGAAAGATCCCTTCGGACCCAAAATCGCCGTACAGTTGTCTGTTAGAGTCGGTAAGAACTCGAAGCATTTAAGAATACTGGCGTGCCCATAGCTCGGGGCGAGCTAAAACGGCTTATCCTTGCTAAGGCACGTGCATAAGCAGCTTTTCCGTGGGAACAACATAACAGGTGCAACCACCCTCACTAATATTGTTAACTGCTATGCATTGGTACGGGAATTCCAAATTCGAGCTCCTCTCAATATAGTTGAAATAACTCTGATGCCGGTAGTGTATTCACCGAAGCGAACAATGTTTGTTCAGATTCAGGTTGATTACCTTCAGTACGGCCAAGGTTTCACCAGAGCACATTTTCCTAAAGGCACCCAACAAGTCCGTGGTCTCATTACCGAACGTAGTCTTAAAGTAACAAAGAATCTGGGATTCCAAGGTACAAAAAAAAAGCGGGTCTCGATCGCATTGTTTAAGGCAAAATAAATGTAAAAGTGAATCAAGGCAAGCCAACCAATCCGATCTCAACATGTGGCGAAAGTGTATCCGCGGTGCTATAGTTGTTGAAGCCTGCGATCTCCCATAACGATCCAGAGAGATCTTTAATATGTTCCAAGAGTTATACCCCGGGCATAGCCAGCAACCATTTTATATAAAATGACCAACATGGGTTGAACAACAATATAGACAGTGCAGAATCTCAAAACCGAATGCTTGGCTATTTTCGCAAGAAGCATTAACCAGATTAACTATGGTTTCTGGAAGAGCAAGGTCAAATATACAAAACCAATACTCAAACCGAAACTTTAGTCAACTTAATGGCATTCATGAAAACCGAACTGGCTTTCTACAATAAATGTTCAACTTCCAGTATTAATATATTATGGTCGCCCTACTGCAATTAAACCTCGTATTTACGTTACCTCCCCGCAAACATATTCTGAGCGTTCAGAATATATGAGTCCGAAGGAAGTTCTAGGTAGGTAAGAAACAAGGCACATAAATACAGGTAGAAGCCAAAATGACGTTGCTCTCATGAGAACCAAACCTTTAAACTTCAACTTGTTTTTCATTTATTTCCTATATTTCGTTACGCTTTGAATGTCATATCGTTGTTTTTTTTTTTGAATGTTCGTTAATAACAAATTTTAATTAACATTTGAATTTTTGTAGTGTTGTGCAGTTTATACTTAATGTATGTGTTAAAAATGCAACACCGAATCGTTGTTTTTTATGTGGTGTTAAATATGAAGCAGATACCATTTAACGTGCCTCAATGTCCTTCGCGTAAAGAGCGTTGCAAAAGCAGCTGTGGGCCAGAGCGAAATACCTTGCTGAGCGTTAAACATTTTAAAGCAGCAGATTTCATAAATGCACCGGGAGGT
>NW_023475990.1:0-3112 GCF_013731165.1 Rhagoletis pomonella
ATCAAAAGTTTCAAATTTTGGCTGCAACTTTTAAATACGATTATAGATTATTCGTTTCGATTTACATTAAAGATCGAGTTTCATCGATTTTACCGCCACGTTCGATTAAAGTAGCAACGTAAATAAACCGATATGCATAATAATGTTATGATTCCATCACAACGAAATGCGTAGATTTATGACGTAATGATAATTTTGGTTCCAGTCCTGTTTGGGCATGCGCTCAATGTTATTATTAGGGAAGACAAAAATATGCAAATTCATATTATGACACAAAATGCATATTTTGGCAAAAAAGCTTAAAAATGCGTAAAAATGATTATTTTGGTAATAAGTTAATTAATTTTCCCATAATTTCGGGAAATGTTTAGCTATTTGTACAACGATTTATAGGTGGGGGCGGAGGGGGCGCGGTGTGGGCCCCACAAAACCCCCTAAACGAAACAGGATTGACGCCGCTTTATGAAAAGACACCCCTCCCCGCCCAACCCCTCTCACAGACCTCTGGGGAGCTGTTTGAAAATAGGGGAATTTTAGATTTTTTGCAAGGAAAAAACAAAGTTATACTTGCGTCCGAAGAAGGGGGGCTGAACACCTTTTGCAGAGAACACCTTTCTGCGTAGGCGGCCTTCGGCCGCGCTTAGGGATTATAACCCTTACTACGTAGAATTCTCCTTTCTGTGTGACATAACAGTGATGTAGCCTTGGGAAAGGATGAGTTAACTAGAATTCCCTTTCTGTGTGGTAAACCTGGGGCTGCCGCCCCAGTGATGTATATTTTGGTTACTGGGTGTTTTATAAAAATATCTTGTATATAAAAATGTATATACAAATTTATAACAAAAATTTGCAACAAATACCATATTTCCAACCGACATTATTGTTAAATTAGTGCACAGATTTAGTACATTAAAGTTTTAGTTATCTACAAGTGTGTGTAAAAGTTGTTTGATTCGATTCACGCGTTTGGGCACAGCAACCCAAAATCGTTGTACAAATTCATAAACAGAACCCATAATTTCGTCTGACAATACGTTTGCGGAGATAGCCAGGGTTGCTGACGAGGTTTGTTTAATTGACAAAAAGAAAAAGCTGAGAAACAACGGAAAGTGCCGTTATTTTCTAGTAAACAATTTTAATATACTCGTAAAAATATTCCAACTGTTGTTTGCCAATAGTGAAGTTGCGCGCTAAACCGGTTTTAGTGGTTGAAAAATTCAATCAAAATTTTTCGTTTTTGCGAATTAATCAGCGAGTTTATTTTGCATCTACTGTAACTGCTCAATATTAGCAACAAAAATATTTTTTTCACCTGGAGAATTGTCATCTTTTAAATTCTGTCTAACAAAAGTTGTGTTTTCGTATTCTCCAGCAAAAAATATCCAGTAACTTGCCAGTAACCAAATTTCGGAGAGTAAGCCAATATTTACTCCCAATGAGTGAAATAAGCAAGAAAGTACGAAAACGCAAAACAAACAAGAAGTTGCTAGTTTTATGAACAGCTGATTCATTTGTTATTTTCCGATGCAATTTTCTTAGAAAACTAGTATTTTCCATCTTATATATTTAAATATGTTTATTTTGTCAATGGCAACTCTAAAAGCACCACAAACAATTATTTTGGTAATGTGAATTACATTAAGCATCATGCCATCTGCTGTTTTTCTTACTAGTAAATAGTTGATAGTAAAAATTTATCCAGTAAAACTTGCAACTTCAGCTGTCATTTTTGCTCTCTCAATTTCCCCACTTTTGCTAGTTTCTTGCAAGTTTTTGCGGACGAAAACGACATCCAGTAAAAAACCAGTAAAATTAGTACTGGATTTACTGGATAGTGCGTACGCGAACACGGCTAAAGTCTTGTGACGTAGGGCGTTCATTTTCAATAAATATGTGTACGTATGTATGTATGTACAAAAATCGGCAAAATTTTCATTATATGTACAGTATCGGTCATTTCTATAGCACGCCATTTCCAAGTGATATTGTGTGCCCCTTATATTTATTTATTTATTTTTAAGGACTTTCAATTAAAATTTAGTTCATTCTCAGATAAACCCCATATATACCCAAGTTCAACAATTTGTAGAAAACTACAAAAAAGTGTAACAAATTTTCACTTAAATTTGAAACTTTTTTCCCGGAAGTTAGATTTTTTTTGAAAAAAAAATTCTAAAAAATCAACGGTAACTTTTAGCCACTTGAAACTTGCACATTATCAGACTGAAATTGATTGGGCTATAAAACTGTGTATTCAGAAAAATTCCAACACTTCCGAGAAAAAAGTTTGAAATTTAGGTTAAAATTTGATGCACTTTTTTGTAGTTTTCTACAAATTTTTAAACTTGGGTTTATATGGGTTTTGTTAGAGAAAGAACTGTATTTTAATTGAAAATTCTTAAAAATAAATAAAAACACATAAGTGGCACACAATATCACTTTGAAATGCGGTGCTATAGATATGACCGATACTGTACATATGTATACATTTGTGGGGCTTATATCAAGCATATCTTTAATATTTTGGAGCCATTTCAATGATCATATAATTAAGTTTTTTGTGCATATTTTTGTCTTCCCTAGTTATTATAGATACAAAAAAAAAATAATAATAATAATCAATTTCATAGACTCAACATTTCCAAAATACTAGGAAACTATTTAAATTTAAAATAAGAATAAAGCGAAGCGCACACTTTTTTTTATTAAACGTCAGTTAATTGAACAATTGACTTGTATAATAAGCTAATAACTGCTCCACAGGACAGAGACGGGTCAAAAGTTGGAATAAGCACAAGGTTTGTTGAGTTTATTTTTGGTTAATTTCATATTTATCTCCAGTTTGCTTACTTTTGCGTGTGCTAACTATGGTTGCCGTATCACATTTTTCGTTGGTACCATAATTTTCTTTCAAATATACCAAAATTGAAATAGTGCAGCAATCTGAGAATTTTTTGGCCGAATTTGTCAGTTTTGGTAGGTTGATTGTTGAAATGAAAATTTTATAATTTTAAAGGTACATTGGTAGCTATCAGCCAGGTTCTGCAATTCACTTCCGAACGAACTTCAACCCCTGTCAATTTGAATTCAAAGCGATTTTATTGAAATTCAA
>NW_023475991.1:0-3112 GCF_013731165.1 Rhagoletis pomonella
TTTGCATTTAATTTGAGCGCAATTTCTGATGAAAAGAAACAAATCAATGCAAAGAAATAACAAATATTAGGAATTGGTAATTAAGTTAAATAATTACAATTTTTCAGAAACAAAATCGAAAGGCGACATATAAAAAAGCACGCAAAGAAGAAATGTCTGGCAACACCAGCAAAGTTTTGAGACGATTTTGCGACGACTGCTAGAAAGGGGTGCTCACAGTTTGATGCTAAAGATGTCTCAAAATGTAGACGTCTACATTTTCAGACACAATTTGGAACGAACTGTGAACACCCCAATTGATTTATGTATCTAATGTGTGCGCCATTAAAAAGTGTACAGTAGGCTGGGTCGATTTTGTAGGGGGGAAAATAAAAGTCATTTGACCGCATTGTAATAGTAATATTATGATGTCTTAGGTCTCAGCCAATTGTTATTGGCCACGAAAGATTAATTTAAAACTTATCTTTAGCACGCGCAATTGAATCAAAGTGTATGAATTTTGAAAATGAAACTTTGGCTTGTAATATCTATGGAATGCGTTATTGTTATAAACATCACGATATATCAAATTAAGGGCTATTAAATTTAGAACCTCACGTTCATTTATCATTTTTCAATAAGTCTACACGTTTTTAAGATATTAAAATAAAAAATAAGAAAACTATGATTTTCCCTTATGAATTTTCAATTCTTCATTACTTCAGCAACCAAGTGAAAAATACAAAAAAGTGAGACGAGATTTATTTCAAACCTTTTAATGTTTATATAATATTAAAATGACCTTGGACTTGGTCACGCCGATTTGGTCAGTTTTCAAGATCGTGGTGAATGAATGTATTGTCAAAGATTAGGATTCGTTCGACAAGTTAATAGTAGTTTCAAACATATAAGTATTTACATACATTACAATTAGGGTGAGAAACGCCCATTTTAAGTCCATTTTTGCAGTCTTGAAAACTGGTGCGGTTTCATTAGTCGCCGCAGAAGCACATTTTTCGCGGTTTCTAAATTTGCCGTTATATGAAAGTAGGGGATGTGCAATAAGTCTTTAGATATACATAAATATTTTAGTTAAATCCATTATGTGAAAAAGTGTCTGTAAGTAAATGCAATAGTCTTTAACATATCCTGGGAAATCCTTTTGCGGACTCTCCAATTGGACGATATTGCTTTGCATTCAGCTTGAACGAAAAAAGTCACTCGCTTGCACAGTTTTCTGTAATCCGGTTCTTTTATTTAAAGGTTATTTATACAATTGAAGAGACATTTTTTTAGAAAAAAACTGGAAATCCACTTAAGTTTTTCGATATAACTTTGGTAAATGTTACTCGATCGGTGCGTAATAATTAACAAATTGAAGGCGAGACTTAATGTTACTGATTTTTGATAATAATACGACTAAAATAGTTCAGATTATAAACAAATTATTTAAAATAAAAAAAAATCTTGAACAAAATTTTTTATCGTTTTCTTATATTTGCAATTTTTATATTGTATGCATAAACATAAGTAAACCAATTAGTGTGTCTAGAAGTTGTGCCTGTTCAGTGTTTCCATACTAATTTGCATAAACAAAATTTTTCCGCGATGATGGAAAATAATGATGGAAATTGTTCCTAAATTTGCAAAAAATCGCAAACTATAGCTAATATTAAAAAAGGATTAGAATATTTGGAACTAGCGATCTAAATGCACGCCAGCAATATTAATATTGTTCTTTACATCTTTTGACTATAGGCCAGTGCAATTATCAAGAGAACAATTAAAATTTTCTTAAAAATAGATGAGTTTGAGATTAACGATAAGATAAAGGGCTGCGCGAAATGATACTTGACTTTATCTTTTGCGTTAAAGGATTCATTATCTAATAACATGCACCAAAATTTTTGGCTAAACCCAGAATTTTTAACAAGAATTGGTCTTATTCGACTAGTGTGCTGTGGGTCACTTGGCGGTAGATGCGCGGGCTCTTACAATTAAAATGAAAGACTAATATTTCGCAGGCTTGTTGTTGACTTCATGATACAATATATTTTCACTATTACCAAGGGATTTGAGAAAAACTAGATTTTCGACCCGCCCTAGTGTACAGATCTTCATAATTTTTTATGGCGAAATTTGGACTAATGTCTTAAGTTTTTAGAATTAAGTATAAATAAATAATCAAAATAAAAGCTTTTCCCAATCGTTATTGTTGTAACAAGATAAAAATTCCCCAAAAAGATTTGGTGAATCAGCTAGAGTGTGAATTCTTGGCCGTTTCGGTTGCGTAAAGCCGAATTTCATGGGAATGTTCTCACGCAGCGAAAACTGTTCGCCCTTTGCTAACAACTCCAGAATCGCCAAACACACTACAGCTGATCGTTTGACACATTTACCAGAATTTACCAGCAAAAAATTCTCGGACTAAAACTGGTAACTTCTGACAGAGAGAGAACCGTATTTACTCTCTTTTTTGTCCTCTCAATAGTCAGAGAACCGAGTACGGGATCGATTTCCAGTAAAATCTGACTGATTCTGACTATTTCTGACTAGTCCGGACTCGTACGGGATCGCAACTTATGTCAAACGAACAGCTGTAGTGTGTTTGGCAACCAAATTGTAAACAAAAGAAAAGTGCACTCGCTAATTCATGTTGCAAAGTATTTAATTACTTGTTTAAGTGGATTCTAATGGATTTGAAAGTATTTTTGGTTATTTACATGTGTGAGCTGAGTGTGTTTACATACAAAATAAGCAAAAATGTACAACCAAAATTTGGAGGTTATGTTGAAGTTGACAGAAGTTATCATTTTTTACAAGAAAACGATCCCGTACTTTTCAATGTTACTCTCTTGCTCTGAGCGAATTTTTATTTTTTGACAGTTTTACTAGTCCGAGTCCGAGGAATACGGGATTGCACCTAGTGTTCGATAAGTTTTCCGCATTTACATGTTTGTTTGCGTAAAATTACTTTACACAACCAAAATACTTGGGGAAAAATTACCGAACACCGAGCTACGGCGTACCAAGCTTGGTGGGAAGACCCCTAACATGAAGATCGGTAGTTAACTGTTGTTTGTGATAATAGGTGCGTTCGTTTAAAATCTCCAGCAGAAACCAACCAACTGCC
>NW_023475992.1:0-3112 GCF_013731165.1 Rhagoletis pomonella
GTTAGGTTCGCCTTATAAACTGTTGTTGCTTTTTCCACTTTTTTCATGTGAGCCAACTACAATCCTGCGCAGCTATTTCAGTGCTATTTAAACTTGCATTTGTTGGTTTTTGTTAATTATTATATTTTTAGAATGTTTAACTTTTAGGTGTGCTAGTCCTTAAGTGATATGTTTTTGTTATTTATGGCCTTATTACAATTATATTCAACAATTTTTATTGAGCTTGAGGCCTCATCAGACTTCTTCACCGGGATTCGAACAGACGACCCCAGCTGACTCAGCCAGTTGCCTACGCACTGTGCTAAGTTCGCTTTATAAACTGTTGTTGCTTTTTCCACTTTTTTCATGTGAGCCAACTACAATCAAGCGCAGCTATTCCAGTGCTATTTAAACTTGATCATGTCGTTCTTGGATTTGTTGGTTTTTGTTAATAATTCTATTTTTAGAACGTTTAACTTTTAGGTGTGCTCGTCCTTAAGTTATTTGTTTTTGTTATTTAAGGCCTTGTAACAGTTATATTCAACTATTTTTATTTAGCTTGAGGTCGTTTTTATTCAAAAACTACTGTGGAATGTTAATGTTTAGAATGTTTAGCTTTTAGGTCTGCTCGTCCTTAAGTTATATGTTTTTGTTATTTATAGCCTTATAACAATTATATTCAACAATTTTTATTGAGCTTAAGGCCGTTTTTAATGAAAAGGTATTGTGGAAAAGCAACACCAATTTGAAAAAATGGTAGAAGTGATAGCTATTTCGGAAATCACCACATCTCCTCATCAGACTTCTTCAACGGGATTCGAACCCACGGCCCCAGCTGTGTTATAACAGTTATATTCAACTATTTTTATTTAGCTTGAGGCCGTTTTTATTCAAAAACTACTGTGGAAAAGCAACAACAATATGAAAAAATGGTAGAAGTGACAGTTATTTCGGAAATCACCATATTTCCTCATCAGACTTCTTCAGCGGGATGCGAACCGACGATCCCAGCTGACTCAGCCAGTTGCCTATGCTCTGTGCTAAGTTCGCCTTATAAACTGTTGTTGCTTTTTCCATATTTTTCATGTGAGGCAACTCCAATCAAGCGCAGCTATTCCAGTGCTATTTAAACTTGATCATGTGGTTCTTGGATTTGTTGGTTTTTGTTAACTATTCTATCTTTAGAATGTTTAACTTTTAGGTCTGCTTGTCCTTAAGTTATATGTTTTTGTTATTATATTCATACATTTTTATAGAGCTTGTGGCCGTTTTTAAAGAAAAACTATTGTGGAAAAGCAACAACAATTTGAAAGAAGTGATAACTATTTCAGAAATCACCTCAGTTACTCATCAGACTTCTTCAGTGGGATTCGAACCGACGACCCCAGATGACTGGGGCTTGACTGTAGTTGGCTCACATGAAAAAAGTGGACAAAGCAACAACAGTTTATAAGGCGAACTTAGCACAGTGCCTAGGCAACTGGCTGAGTCAGCTGGGGTCGTCGGTTCGAATCCTGCTGAAGAAGTCTGTTGAGGAAATGTGATAATTTCCGAAATAGCTATCACTTCTACCACTAATTTTCAAGCTTAACTCCCTAATCTGTAATTAGAAAAAGAGATTAGCCATACAAATTTATAATTGTAAAATAATTTCAGATTAAACCAATCACTTCTTGGTGTACAACCTAGTCTTATTGATTATACTTGCGAAGAAGAGGAGGAATGTCAAATGTAAAAAGCAAACTAAAATTGACGCTAGGAAAGAAAAGAGGTTTGTAAAGGTATTTTTAATAAACTATAAAGTTAAAAAATATTTAAATTGCTTAATGTATGTAGCCGAAAAAAGTGAGCACGGTGGCACAGAGAAGAAGCTTAACTTTTCCTCGAGTTGTGAGAATAACAAGCACAACCAATTTGACAGCTAACGAGCTTTGATTGAGATTATATTTATATGTAAACGTACTTTTATGCTTTGCCGTACGAATATGTTTACACATCGAATTTCTTGAGTATCTAGTACTCGAGTTAGATATAAACACGATAATTCGATTCAAAATTTAGATATTTTAACGAAACTTGGTACGTGTACTTCTTTTAGCGTAGAACGGATGGTATTGAAAATGGAAAAAATCGGACAATAACCACGCCTACGTTTCAGAAATAGGTAAACTGCGATATTTTAGTAACTACTGAAGCTTCTTCACTCAAAATTGATATCTACAATCATTTTTTAACGAAAAATAAGAATATTATAAATTTTTGGAATCACGCCCACTTATGATAACATATGTATATCTCGTTGAGCGCTTTACCAATTTCCCCCAAACTTGGCACAGTTGTTGGCCTTGGTACAGCATACCAAATCGGACAATAACCAGTTAATTTATTCAAAATTTAAGTTTGCAATAATTATTTACCAAAAAATACGTATATTATAAAATTTATGGAAAATGGGCGTGGCACCACCCTCCTATGACCACATACATACTTTTGACAGCTGCTGCGTTCTCGTTTTCGAACATATGTAGATTTGCGTCTCTTTCTATTGCAAATGGGCCTTATTAAACGTATCCTATGGAAAAATTTTTATGCATATTTTTTTAAAGAATTTCAGACATTTGAAATTAATTTCAAATATTTTTCAAAAAAGGGAAAGCATCCAAACGTGAATTTTGTTCTTTGTTTTTTTCAACATAAGCAAATAAAAAACCACAGCTTTTTAAAAAATCGCCATGGATAGATCGACTCGAAATTTAATTATCTTTTATTTAAAAAAAGAAACTTGAAATCGCTTCATATTAGGGCTCTCAAAATTCATTGGTCCACAGCAACCTTTTTGCCCCACTGTGCGACCGCAGCTGGCTTAGCCAGTTGCCTACGCACAGTGTTAGGTTCGCCTTATAAACTGTTGTTGCTTTTTCCACTTTTTTCATGTGAGCCAACTACAATCCTGCGCAGCTATTTCAGTGCTATTTAAACTTGCATTTGTTGGTTTTTGTTAATTATTATATTTTTAGAATGTTTAACTTTTAGGTGTGCTAGTCCTTAAGTGATATGTTTTTGTTATTTATGGCCTTATTACAATTATATTCAACAATTTTTATTGAGCTTGAGGCCTCATCAGACTTCTTCA
>NW_023475993.1:0-3111 GCF_013731165.1 Rhagoletis pomonella
TACGACGTAATACCGAAGTACTGCAGATTAAAACTGATATATCTCAACAGTGGCGGATTTATCGTACAGGCAACATAGGCTGAAGCCTAGGGCGGCAGAATTAAGGGGCGGCAAAATTTAAGACAGCTAAATTAAAAGAAAAAAATTTATTTGGATTCAGCTGCACTTGAAATTGTGTTTGTGTCTGTAAAATATTATTAATGATTCATCTCATTCAATACAATCTATTTTCAATACAATGTATTTTTTAATCAACAGCTTTGTTTGATGAATAAATGTATTGACATAAGGAAATAGTTCAAGTATAGCATTTCTATTTCGATGTTTTATTCAATATTGTGAGCATTTGGACACAATGCATCCTATTACGCAATATTTTCACGACACTCATAGTCATAGCGACTGTTCACTCAAAAATGCCAAATTCTTTCTATTATATTCATTCTTCATTTGTCAACTCAAAAATGTATGATATCAACAAAACTTATTGAAAAGTGATTTTCCATGTAGTTTTTCTGATAAAACTTTTGAGTTAAGTGATTTAAGTTATTTGTAGACTCTGGAAATATTTCTTAAATGTAATAAAATATTCAGTAACATTTCACATAACATACAGTTGTTCATGTTTCCTAATCATGTTCGAATTGTTATCGTTTATCGTCAATTAATAAACATATTCACGTTTAACATTTAGAAAATACACGCAGGTGCCACAATTAGCTTTCGACGACAAATACGTCCCTCTTCCTCATATTACCTTATATTACTGCAAAGATCTATGAATCCTAATCGATTTTCATATTCTCGTTCCTCTATCACTTTGCTTACCAAAAAGAGTTGTCATAAATTGAAATATCTTTTCCGATTTTGTTATATTCCAAAGTTTTTCGATAAAGTGTCTTTACATTTCGTGAAAAAACATGTACATAAGAAGCTTTAGCTTTGATAGTGATTATCATAAATTTTAAACAATATATTTGCTTCTCTGTTAAATAACATCAGAAAAGGAATATTATTTTACAGGAGTTAAATATAATGTTGACAAATTATATCAATTCTATTCTTTCTTAAATTCTCTATTGGAATATTCAGATAACTGGTGAATTTGTAATCACATACCCACACATGTAAACACTATGCTGAAATTCCTATATGATAATAATAATAACTATGTGAACATTATCATTTTAATCTTTATGAAAATTGATTATTAAATAAAGGCTAGAGCTTTCGACCATCGTATTTGACCTTCTTGAATAGTTTTATAATTGAAAATTAGACTTCTCGTAACAAATGATTCTTTCATAATCGATAATAACGACGCTGTAATAATACCTACAGTATGATTTCTTGACGACGATCAATTTTTGAAATTAATAACAGTCTATAGTAATTTTTTTCTTTTCCTCGAATGCAGCATATTCGATCAAGACTGTGAGATACCTCACAGCGCACATTCTATGGCAGCAAATCTCAAATTTAATTATATAGAGGGTTCTAATTTCTTCTAATTTGTCATTTTAGATCGACAATAAATGCCTTTCGGTATGAACTTGCAAAATCATAATATATTCGATGAAACAGAACCATTTTTTCGAGGTTTTTTAAAATTTTACGCTCTAACATGTGAACTGTCAGGTATCTCACAGTCCCAGTCGAATATGCTGTTGGCTTAATTATAACAGATTGTATCATTCAAAGCAAAACTGACTGAAAATGGATATGTACATTAATAAATAGGTTAACCAATGAATTGATTAATAAATAAATTCAATCATGAAAAAATTAACCTTACAGCTTCATTTTTCTATCCATTCATTCATTTATAAATTCATTTATCATTATTAGCAAGTAATGCGCTTAATTATGCTAGTAATGCGCTTTATTATTTATTACTCTTAGAAATGCGCTTAATTATTTATTACTCTCAGAAGAATCAAATACTATGGTCAAAACTCGAAAGCTTAAGCCACTATTGATAGTGAAATTCTCACTCAGATAAGAAGAATAATGATTCCATCATTCATCATAATTCCTGAAACCGATCAATTTTGCCGTTATCAAACGTTATCTTGGACCGTACTTTGACAGAATTGACACGGAGACGTGAGGCGTATCAAAAAATCTATTCGAAATTTTCTCTCATCACTGATATGAAACATCTGAGCAACGAAGAATTACGTGAAAAATCCATCATATTGAGCCAATACTACACCCAAGATCTTGAGGAAAATTTGGGAAATGAAATGGTCTTTTTCAAGGCATACTGCACCGAAAAGATTTTAAATTATTCTCCTCTGGAACTGTTGAAAATGCTGAGACAGGATAATCTGCAGATCTCTTACCCTAATGTTGAAATTGCGTTGCGGATGTTTGTTTCAATTCCTATTTCCAATCGTAGCGCAGAAAGATCGTTTTCTGTTTTAAAACGCGTGAAAAACTATCTCAGATCTTCATTGAGCGAAAACAAACTGAATGCTCTTGCGTTGCTGACTATAGAGTCAGATTTGTTTCTATCTATCGATTGTGAAGATATTATCCGCGAATTCGCAGCTGAAAAATCAAGACGTAAAGAACTGTGAAAAAGAAGTGTTTGAAAGAGGGTTTTTGTTGAATACCTTATCCATGCTGATGTCGAATTTGTTAATTCCGTTATGTATTTCATTATTAACGAACTATATTGTAATAAAGCACTGACAATAACAATCATATTTGATATATATATATATTTTTTTTTTCGTGAAAAAAGGGCGGCAAGTTATGAATTGCCTAGGGGCGGCAAATATTTAAATCCGCCAATGTATCTCAAGAAAGAAAAATCGAATCCCAACAAACGAAAATCATGCCCTAAGTAGAAATGAGCAAAAAAAATTTTTGTTTTCATTATATAACCTCAAATATCGCCAACAACCGTAATAATGGCACTTTGAGGTTAGCATATCTCAAAATTCTAGTGCTAGAGCAATTGTGCGGCCAGATTTGGATTCAGCACCAAGAAAATATGTGTTTTACTCAGGTGGTACAAAAATAAAATTTTTTACAAATAATTAGAAAAGAAAAAAATAAATACTTAACTTACTCGCATATCTATTAGCATTTTCAACGCGAATA
>NW_023475994.1:0-3111 GCF_013731165.1 Rhagoletis pomonella
TTTGTGATGCATTACGGGATTGAAGGCTAAAAGGAAAATATTAATTTCACGGTCTTATTTATGCACATATATTTAAGTGTTTATTTTAAATCGGTGATATATATATTACTTTTATTGTAAAAATATATTTTAATGTATATAGTGCATTTTGAAATATAAAATCGGGCGATTTAAATGAATAAAAAACGTAAAAAATCCAATACTTCCATATATCTTGAAAATTTTTAATAAAAAATCGCGCGATTTTTTATTATAAATTTTCGCCTGCGGCGCTTTTTTCTAAAAAATCCAATACTCCCATATATCTTGAAAATTTGTAATAAAAAATCGCGCGATTTTTTATTACAAATTTTCGCCTGCGGCGCATTTTTCTAAAAAATCCAATACTTCCATATATCTTGAAAATTTTTAATAAGAAATCGCGCGATTTTTTATTACAAATTCTTTTTTCTAAAAAATCCAATACTTCCATATATCTTCAAAATTTTCACCTGCGGCCCTTTTTTTTATCAATTCTTCCATATATAGTGAAAATATCCAATAAAAAAGCTATATCATATATGTACATGTCCACTTTATTATTTACGTTTTCGTTGATTCCCTTTTCAGTACTTTTTTTTAAACATTTTTTGTGATGTGTTGCAGCACCGCAATTTCAGTTCACTCGATGTACAAAGGAAAATGTGAGGTTAAATTGCACTTTTTTTTACAACTTTAACAACGAATTACTTAAAAACTATAAGCCTCCGGAGGGGGGGGTCTTCAGATTTAGAATCACAAAAAGCCGCTCTAAACCCCCTCATTTTTTTTTTTCAAAGCCTGGTCCATTATTGGAAAATTTTCCCGAAATTTCTGACTGTAGTAAATTCAACCAATGGTTGAAAGTTGCGTACAAAAATTCAGAAAAATGTCAAAAATTAGTCATGGCAATTTTGCTCGCCTGGCAGACAGGACAAATTTTAGCACCAAATAAATTTTTCTGAAATGGCCGATCGCCGGATGCGGAGAAGTCAGGCTGAAGAGTGTAGTACATGCTCAGTCGCACGAACATAAGGATAAGTAGGAGAACAAATTGTGCGGCTGCGCAATTTTGCTCACCAGGTTTGGGAAGTTAAATTTCTTTTTTTTTTGAAATGGCCGACCGACCGCAGAAATTTCAAGCTTTCTTTCTTTGTCGTTAAGGAACTTCAATATTTTTTCTAACTTTCCTTCAAGTGAACGCTTTCGCTATCCAGTCTTGGCTACTTACCTTTATCAGCTCCGAAAAACAACCTGAATAAATAAATAGCAATTTTTTAGTTTACTAAAAGTATAATTTTTTTCTCTTTATACCATATCACGGTAGTCTATTTAATAGTTTAAATATCTTACCTCTACTCACTTTCCACTTACATACTATGCACATATTTACCTTGAGAAATAAAGTTACAAATCAGCTACAGAAATACAATCTAGTAGTCAATACAAATAAAAAGCGGCAAAGTTAATAGCTAAAAGTTGAGCTACAAGAAAACATTTACATTAGTCCAGCAGGTCTCATCATCATTAACAGCATGCGAGTAAGTATACATACATATACACCAAGCAGCATCCGTTCAGCTTCCTCATTGTCGACCATTAAGTGAAGTGGTGTTGGGTTCGGTAATATATAGCAATGGGTGTTTGCTTCTCTGCGGACTCTTAACAACTAATGAAACTTTAATGGCGCCGCCGGAAGTTAGCAAAAAGCAAGAATAACGGTGCAGACAGCCCGAGTAAGTATCTGGCGAAGAAATAGCGAAGAGCTGCGTATGCACGCACGCAAAATTATTTACAAAACGTCACGATTTTATGAGTTTGTATGTTAGTCTCTGTATAAATACATATTTATGTACATATGTGTGAAATTACTTTGACATTAACAAAAGAGACATTTTCAGGAAGAGTTTTTTGATGAGGATGTGTGTGACGAAATAATATTTGTTGTCATAATGGCCGATGTTATGGCGGGTGATATGTAGACAGACCAATCCGCAATCCGGCAAAGAATGATACTCGCATCTGTAAAGAGGAAGAAACATTTGTATTTAAAGTGTAATATTTCTTCAAAAATTTAATTAGTTGTATAATTAAATGTAATATATTTAATAAGCATATACATAAGGGCGGGTTAATTTTTTGTTTTTTTTTTGCTATGCGCATAATTCCAAGCAAATTTTTTTGAAGAAGCCATGGGTCTAAAATCAATTTGGAGTTTGCAAAATTGCGAAAATAGATTTATTAGCAATTTGCTATGGTGTCGCAAAGAAGCGCTTTAATTGTGTATAAAAACATGCTGCTTTAAGGGGTTCTTTGGTATGAGCAATCCATTTCTGCACCTACCTTTTTCTTAAAACTTTGACCAGAGGGCTCAGCAGTGAACATTTTAAAATTTTCTTTGCGACCTATTTTCGCAATTTATCAAACTTCAAATTGATTTTCTGTGCTAAAACGAATAATGGAAAAATCTCCCATAAAATTGACCCACCCTAATATACATATGTAGGTATATATGTATAGTTAGGAGCTGTTTAAGCCTAAATAAGATACTATGGAAATATTTTCAACTTTTCCTATTCTTTTACGTTGCCTTAGTGACCCATAAAGTACTTAGTAGTTTTGTTATCATCGTTGCTTTACAATGCATGATTATTGTAAAACAAACATACATACATATGCGTATGTGGGTATATATGCATGCTTAGTTTTCGGTCATTTCAGATAGCATTACGGTTTCCTTGAGGCTTCTTTTTTATGCAGCTGAAATATCCAACTATCAAGGAAGTCATTCGAACTAAAGAGAGTTTTTTGAAAAATACTCCACTTCAGTAATCTTTTTCTAATAGTTGGTTTAAAAAAGTTATATTCACCTTGAGTAGCGTGCTTTTATCTTCGTAGTTATTTCTCTAACTACCAGGTTGGTAGATTGCCAATTTTGCTAAGCACTGACGTCTGATGCATACTGATACTTTCCCATTTTCTTCAATTTCAGCACTAAGAATAATAAATAAAAAATGAAAAAAAATTATGTAAATTTTAAAGAAAATTTTTGTAGTAAAATAATCGCAGACCCAGAATAATAATTATTTCATA
>NW_023475995.1:0-2693 GCF_013731165.1 Rhagoletis pomonella
CCTCCATTTTTGCGATACCGCCGCCTAAGAAGTTTCACTTCAAAAATAATAAGTGAAGTGACCATTCCAAATCAAAAAGTTTACAATGAATCCACCATCCTCTACACCGCAAGATGAAGCAACTACATCAACAACTATCGAAAACCCAATGAGTCATATACCCAAGCATGATGTTACTGTTTTTGGTGTGTCTACTGATTTAACTGATCTTAATTTACCAACCCATCTGGATATCTTGAGATATTATTTTTACTTAAGCGAACGTGCTAAAACAGAACAAAAAAAAAAGTTTTCCCATAAATCATTCACTATTCAAGTACAAGATAAGTTGATTGGAATTTGGGAAAAACTTGGTATGGAAATAATGCTGAAAAAAAGTGTATTTAATAAATTGAATAAATTGCTTGACAAGTATCAAGAGCAAATCAAGAGAAGAAACAACACCCAACAATTTACAGAGTATGTAAAATCTCTGGAAACAATTTTTTACATTGGAACATGTAAATGCGATTTGAAGGCAGCTCCATGTGCATGCGGCCGGGTTCCCGAACGCCTCAAAGAGTTCATGCACGATCAACATAATCAGAGAAGACTAACAATGGATGCATTTGTGATGGAAACTGAAGAGCAAGGAGCAACGTCTATGTCATCAATGCCAACATACCAAGATCCCGATGATTCAACATACGCACCGCCACCGGTTCAAGAAGATATGGATAGAAGCACAAGTTCACAATACACAGAGAGATACGATTGTTTTAACTTTGCCTTGGTATGTGACAGATTTGGTGTGCCTGACAGAGTAGCATCAGCATTGGGAACCGCTCTTTTGCAAGATTTTAAAATTAAAGATAAGCATGGGAAACCTCTCATCATGGATAAATCGAAAGTTCGCAGAGAAAAAGAGAAATGCAGACAAGAAGTGCTTCGCAAACGGTTAGATGATACCAATTTGTTAGCGTTTTCATTCGATGGCAGAAAAGATGATACTTTAACGATAGATAAAATTGATGAGAAGTATCATACTAGGATGGTAAAAGTACCTCATCTTGTTATTTTGAGAGAACCCAATTCTGAATTGATTGGTTACGTAAGACTGGAACATGAAACCGCTGAATACAAAACAACCAAATTAAATGGTTTTTTCAACGATAAAAATATATCACTGGATGCATTAATTGGAATATGCACTGACGGTGAGCCAACAAACACTGGCCCACACGGTGGAATTATACGACGATTCGAATTGCTGTTAAAAAGACCATTGCATTGGTTCGTTTTGATCAATTGATCAATTGATGATCAATTTGAATGATATAAATATCGTATTTGAACCACCATTCACGCGAAGCATTCCGTACGATACATTGAAAAAATATTTAAATCAAGATGATCCACCGTTTAATGATCCAAAAATTCCATCACACATACAAGGAACGGAACGACATGTTCAATTGCTAGCTAGCGTTTCCAAACGGGTTATACCGGAAAATGTAGAGGCTGTTATGGCGACGACATTAGAGAGCCGTGCGAAATTGCCCAGACTTGAAAGTAAAAAAGACTTCAAACAATAATTTTTTTTAGTTTCTTTTCTATAACTCACTTAAATTAATTTTTTCATTTACATATGTTCTGACTAAATAAATTTCTTAAGAGAAAAAATAGATATTATTATAAATAAATAATAAATATTATTATAAATAAATAAATAAAAATAAAGAAAAAACATAGCCATTTAGCTGATTTTTTCATGTAAAGGCCAAAAATGGTGATTTTTTGAAATGATTGTATGGGGAACCCCCCAGGGGAGTTCCAGGGGGTGTACCACTGGCATGGGTGGATCGGCCGTCCGAAGTTAGTGGGGGTCGGTCATACATTTGGACTCGATTGGAGCACTCTAAATGGGTCAAAGTGGGTTTTTTCAAAATTTGCCCCTATCCAAAAGTTCGACCCAAATTGGGGGACATCAGAATTCGTTTTAGAGGTATGGTTCCTTCGGCAAAGTTTCTTATTTTGATCCCTAGAATACGATTTTCACAGAGCAATGAGCGATTTTTAAATCGACCCGCCCTAATATGTATGTATGTATGTGCATGTGCTAATAAATAAAGTCGACTCTTTAAACGTAGTTGCAGCTTTTTACAGATATTCTATTGAAAATTAAGTCAAAAATCTGTAACTAACTTTAGTGTCGACTTTATTTTGACTATGAAACTAGTTGGTGATTTGCCGTCGACATTTCGAAAGGGGTTTTGGTCGAAAAATCGGTTTTATCATTTTTATCGGTTCCTATGGTAGCTTCTATGCTAGATATTTTCAAACCGCAGTTTTCTAGCTGCCTTAGTTTTTTCACAAATTCTCTTTAAATATAGACACATTGACAAAAAAACGTACAAATGCAATGCATTTGGGGAATTTCATAGTCAAAATAAAGTCGACACTAAAGTTAGTTACAGATTTTTGACTTAATTTTCAATAGAATATCTGTAAAAAGCTGAAACTACGTTTAAAGAGTCGACTTTATTTCTCACGCATGCGCGTACGGATGTACATATGTATGTACTTACATACATATGCACTACATATAGCCCTGTATGCAGCTCTCAAGAAAACGGTCAAGAAAAAATTGCCATTATTTCGTGTGTGTGTCCAAGGAATATTGACATTTTTGATGCTTCACAGCCTGTTGCCTC
>NW_023475995.1:2703-3110 GCF_013731165.1 Rhagoletis pomonella
AAGCGCCCCTTTTTCAGTCCGACACAAAAATTCTAAAATCTAAAATTTAAGAAACCTCGGCCAGCCAAGTGAAAAGTGGCAACTATTTCTCTATAATCCAGTAAAATAAGTTATCTCGAATTTTGGTAATGTTTGGTAATTATTGGCAAAACAATCTATTTCTCTGTTCCATACCAATATTTCACTCATTAACTAGTATTTTAAGATGTAATTTTAATTAACATTAAATAAAGTGAACGTTTACTGCAGGAAAATGCCTTAAGTTTTTTTTTTAATAAAATCAAAATTCCTAAAATCACAAACATATGTGGTTTTATCGGAAGTCCACAAATTTCACGTGGCAACCTAGCTCGTTTGCAAATTTTTCGGTCCGAAATTGTAAAATTTTTGTCCATGACGCGTCACGA
>NW_023475996.1:0-3110 GCF_013731165.1 Rhagoletis pomonella
AAAAAAAATAAATATAACTGAAAGACTTCTCAACTGGTGCTGCGTCAATCGAAAAGAATTCAAAAATTTTGTCAAGTTTCAAGTTTTTCAAGATTGTCGCGAGTAGTTATTTAGTGGCGCAGGTGTAATTTACGACGCTTTAAAAACTTTTTATTGAATACAATGTTCCAATTTTTAAAATCAAATACTAAAAAAAAAAAAAATTTTTTTAATTACTAACCTTTCCATTTTTATTTAACTAAATCACCTAAATTATTTCTTAACAAGTAAAAAAGTCTAAGTTCGGGCGGAGCCGAACATTAAATACTCGGCGGAAGTATTCAATATAGTTTTTTCACCTTTGCGAAAACTACCGCTACATGGTAAGCAGTGGTGGTTTTACGTCTATTTCAAACATGTTCGATAAAACGTTCACTTAGATATAATGAGATAAACTTATATGGATATGTGTGGGCGGCACCACCCATTTTGCAAAATTCCATAATAATGTTACTTCTTTTCACGGGATTGTTGTTATTATCAATTTTTGGTAAATTTAGCTTCCTTAAATTTCGAAATATCAAAGTTTCAAACATTTCACGTTATATAAAAGTGGGCGTAATTTTAGTCAGATTTCAAAACTTTCAACGTTTTGCCTTTATATGGCAACCACAATAATTATACCGAGTTTGGTACACACTGATCGAGCGGTTACCGAGATACACATATGTATGTGGTTATAAGTGGGCGTGGTGACGCCCATTTTCCAACCTTTTATTATAAACCTATTTTTGGCTAAAGAATTATTGCAAAAATCAATTTTGAATAAATTAGCTTCAGTATTTACTGATTTATAGAAGCTTTCGTATTTCTCTAAATTACCGTTATATGGGATGTGGGCATGGTTATTATCCGATTTTTTAAATTCTAAGCCGTTTGGTATGTTTTGTGAAGGCCGACAACTGTGCCAAGTTTGGGAGAAATTGGTGGAGCGGTTCCCAAGATATACACATGTAATCATATGTGGGTGTGGTTATGCCCATTTTCTAAAAATTTATAGTGTTCTTATTTTTCGCCTAAAAATTATTGTAAATAGTAATTTTGAGTGAATAAGCTTAAGCAGCTACTAAAATATCGCAGTTTTCGTATTTCTCAAAACTACCTTTATATGAGAGGTGGGCGTGGTTATCTTCCGATTTTGCCCCTTTTTTAATTTCAATTTCAAATTCCGTCCAACGCCCAAAAGAAGTACACATACCAAGTTTCGTTAAGATATCTCAATTTGTACTCGAGTTATCGTGTGCACAGACGGATGGACGGGCGGACAGACAGTCACCGCTTAATCGATTTCTTTTTTCATTCTGATCATTTATGTATATACATATTTGTCTATGTCTATCTCGATTCGTTTTGCCTGTTACAAACAACCGTTATGTGAACAAATTTATAATACCCTTGTGCACAAATGCGCTCGGGTATAAAAATACTTGACATCCGCATTCGCATTCGCATCCGCAGATGTTAGCGTTTAAACATCCGCATCCGCATTCGCATCCGCGGATGTCTAAAATTCCACATTCGCAACATCCCTGGTACATATATATATACATACATACATATGTACAGTAGCGTGGGCCGAAAAACTGCTTTTTCAGAATTTTGATTGGTAATAGCTATTATTATGCTTTAAAAAAAATCTTTGTAAAATTTGGTATTTTCTGGTCAATATCCCAGGCTCGCCCAAGTCCATCAAAGTTCAATATGCTAAAAAAATAAAAATTAATAAATAAATTAATTAATAAATTTTTTTACTAAAATTGCAATTATCTTCGAAAGTATTTGGTACTTGAACTTTGATGGACTTGGGCGAGCCTAGGATATTGACCAATAATTTTCACATTTCGCAGCTTTTTTTAGAGCACAATGAACCATATTTTTGCTATTACCAATCGAAATTCCAAAAAAAGCGGTTTTTCGGCCCACGCTAATGTACAGGCAGCCGTACACACAGAACTTATTGGTTAAAGGGGGCTGCAAGGGGGGAATACCCCTCTAGACCCATATTTGGACACAGTCTCAGCAGACAGGGGCGCGACCCGTTTGAGCCTGCCTCACATCCGAACACCCCTGCCTGCTTACGATACCGCGTGCGGGCGCTGAAAGGGGCGAACTACTCCCTGCAGCGCCTAGCGACCAGGAATACATACGGACAGCGTTGCCAAGCTGACGCCCTTTTGACGATTTTTGGTTCTCATGACGTCGGGACGATCTCGGCACATAAATTACGTTGTTCACTCCCTTTATACCTTTTATAGCTAAATTTTCACTACCTACAATTACACTGTACGACAAAATCAACTTTTTTTCTGGGTATTGGACCAAACCAATTTTTTTAAGAGATTAAGACATAGGTAAAACATGGATTTCTCCGTTTTTCGAAGTTAGCCTCCGAAATCGAGATATCGGCTTTCGAAAGTCGAAATAGGACCTTTGGTAAAAAATTATATTTAATTATTGCATGTAAATAACTAAAAACCTAAAAATATAAACGTAGTCCTCCTGTTACCCTTATTTAAACGGTATATAACTTTTTTGTGCAAACTTATATTACAGGGGCTATAAGGGGTCAAAGTTCCGGTCTTCGAAAAATTAAATTCCTTAAATTGCAAACAATTTTGAACTGATTTTTAAAAAATTTACATCGTTGTGAAGGCGATTAAACTCCCTTTCTTCCGATATGTATATTTGTATAATTCGTATATAAAATGAAAAAATACCTTTTTTGTATAAAAATAAAAATATTTTAAACAAAAAAATTACTAACAGTTTTTAAAAAAATTATGTCGTTGTAAATAAGATTAACAGCCGTATTCTAACAAAGTCACAAACTTTAGCTCATCACTGCTGTGATTTCTACCGCGCCTCAGAGCTTGCCGCTGCAAAAAATATGCCGCTACAATTCAATATTTTAAAATTTTGTGTATTTTTCTAGCACTCAAAATCGAATTTTTTGTGACACATTTCTCGGCGCACTTGAAATCACAACAGTGATGAGCTAAGTTTTGTGACTCTGTTAGAATAGAGGGGTAAATCCCCTTTCTTCTGATTCACATATAAAAATTTGAGAAAAA
>NW_023475997.1:0-3110 GCF_013731165.1 Rhagoletis pomonella
ACATGTAAGGCGAAGGAAAGAAGAAGAAATCAGCTGATTGGACAACACCACCTTGTATAAATTCGCCTTGGTGTTACCGGAGCCGCTGATTTCATGGCGAATTTGTACCTGTTGTCAAAATCATGTGTTTGTTGTAATTTTGTTTTGTACTGATTGTCAATACGCGTATAATTTGTTATTGCAATTTTTGGTTTTGTTCTGCCAACACCACCTTGTATAAATTCGCCTTGATGTAAACGATGTTTGCCATTGATAAATACAATAGGGGTATTTTCGAAGTCTAGCACGAACACGGATTGTATGAAATGCAAAAATATTAGGGCTATTCGCGATTCGGTGCATAAGAGCTGACAAATTTATGCAATTGTAGAAATGTGGCATGGATTGTGAGCGACCTTTATTAAACTGTCATGGTAAAACTTTTTTAATCAGCTGATAGAAATGTCAACCAGAGTTGCAATGCATAGCATTTTTATGCTATCGATTTTCGGTATTGCAAATTTTTCAAGCCATGACAAATGCAAATGCGTGTATTTTGTTTGTGTATTGCAAATAATTTGCAATACAAATTTGCAATGCAATGATGCTAGGCCATTTTCACCGGATCGCGAATAGCCCTTCTATTCCAAATTTGCAAGAGTACGAGAGCCTCCTATTACAAAATTGTAGCATGCACGATTGAGAGAAATAGAGATTGCGCCCATCGCGATACCGCTAATCCTCTCTTTGTGAATTTGACAGAATCAGCTGTGTGTGTAACGTAACTTTTGTGCAATTTTTGATTGAGGAAAACCAAATAACGATTTAACTCGGTACGGTTTAGTTATTTGCCCAATGATTTCAGGATATTGTGTCCGAATGGATGATCCGATCTAAAAAATTTTACACACACTTGTAGTCAAGGGTCTACACTTTATTCCATAACCTTATTTTGTAATTTTCGGTCACTAATTTATTAATAAATTTCGTCTGAAAAGTGCACTTTTTTGTGTTTGGGGAGTGAGTTCTACGCAAATATACTGGCGTAGCCGGAGTTATGTATATGCACAAGAAATGTTGAATACCTTTGAAAATAGAAACGTGTTCTGCACAAAAATACTCTTTATCGAATTTACATTTCCGGTGTCAAAATGCTAATTTTAGACCCTTTTCCAATGCTTCTACAGTGGTATGTGGAAGGTTCTGGTGTGACTTTTTACAAAGTGTGAACTGTGCTCTTTCTAGTGGGTTGGATATCAAGACCCAAAAAAAGTGGGCAAACAACTGAATACTTCCAATCTAACTATTTGTGCGTTAGTATTTCTGCGTAGGTTTACTCAATTACTAAAACAATAAAGGCAAAATGAAGTGTGCTGTGGCGTATTTTTTTATCGAAAAAAATGTCACCTTCTCATATGGCAACGTTATCCGATTGCAACATTTTAAAGAAAGAGCACGCAATATGCATGTGAACATGCTGTTAAAAGAACTGAGAAACTTGACAGCCCTGGCGATAATACTACCGGTGGTGCACAAGTCGAGATACAACAGGGCTGTCTTCGTTTTTGACAAGATTGCCAAGAATGCAGGGGCTGGTACTGTGCACTCCAAGGATGAGAAAGACAGTCGCAAGTGCAATTACGTGGTGAAGGAGTACAGGAGGTACCTTAGTTCAAACCCAACAAAGAAAACTGTTGCCGTTTAACGAAGTAGACCTCAGGAGGAGCCTACAACAGAACCAGCTGGAAAAAGGGCGGACACGAAAAGCACGCCCCAGCAAAGCGAAACGTTGGCGAAACGACGGTACTGTGAGGTGGCCATTGATCACCTTCAGGGGCCTGTAACACAATGTTTACAATTGTAACAAGTCTAAAAGTTATTAGTGATTCGCTTGTAGACACAAATTCTATAATTTTTTGTAACACAGTTTGGGTCTCCCCTTATATTTACGAGCCTCGTAAACGAAATTTGTATGGAGCTTTATTTACGAGCCCCTTTATAAATTTACGAGGCGAATTTGATGCGCAAACGACCTCAGTGTTGCCAAAGGGTCGTAATTTTAATACTAAAATGTATGATAAAATAATGAAAATAAATGAAAAAATAATACACGAATAAAATGAATGGATTTCATCCACTAACTGTATTGACATAAGTTTGCTGCTAATTTTCGGCATTTTTAATTGTATTTTAGCTAAGAGTGATAGAGACAAGATAATGGGATGTTATGGAAAGTACCACGAAACAAAAATTACTTCACAAAATCCTGGTTGAGCTGTCACACAGTCACTTTACGCACCTATTTACATCTTTTAACAAAGGGGGCGTTCCCATAAAATCCTCGTAAACTTACGAGTTTTACACGGTTTAAGTCTTTACGAGTTTAAGGGAAATCCCTAAGTATTATTTTACATACTTGTAGCTATCAGCGAAATACTCTACGCTTGTAAATATAGTTTGTAAAAGCATTTTTAGATGCATTGCGATTTGCACTTCAATATATAAATTTTGGGTAGCCTTGATTTAGTTCGTTAGCTCTCGACTAAGCGGCTATTCGGTTAGTCGACTTGTGGACTAGCAAATTTTTGGCGGTTGATAGTTGAATAGGAATTATTCGATTAACCACTCGCATTCGACTAACCGTTCACTATCGAGTGTTCTGAAAATCGATTAACCTAAATTGCTAACACATTTAGTGGTAGTGAAAAAAAATCTGAGTCCCACTACTTTTAGTGGCATTAGAAAAAAATAAGACTCACTATATTCAATATTAGTGGTACTTGAAATTTAGTGCACTACGCCCATGTCTGCCAGCAGCTATTCAGGCGCTTTCTTCTATCTGTGTTAGATCTCAAGTAGTGGATGAATGTAGGAGAGAGCTGGCCTAAATTTCTGATCAATACGAGATTACCCTAATATGGATCCCGGGACATAGGGGCATCTACGGAAGGAAGTTTCCAGAAGTGTCACGGCAACGACTTCAACCTGGGAATGGTGCAAAAAAATGTGCCGCGAATGGATTACATCAAAAATGACGGAAAAGGAAAAAGCCAGAAATAACAACTATTTTTACTCAAAAAGAAGGTAAAGTCGTACTTAGATAAAAAGAACTTGCCTAAAAAAGCACTTTT
>NW_023475998.1:0-3110 GCF_013731165.1 Rhagoletis pomonella
ATATATATTTACAATCAGGAGAACTCCCTCTATCGTTCCATACCCTTATTAATGCCGAACTCCGGGGATGCCAAACTAAATTGCAGCCGTGATTTTTATTTGTTTTTTATTTAAATAAACCAAAAGTATAAATTTATACTTAAAATTTAGAAGCTTCAGTGAAAGTGAAGAAAGTCAATTTTATTTTTTTTTTATTGTGCTTGAAAATTAAATCATGGTGTATTGACAGGATTGATATTTTTGTTTTTGCTTGATAGTTGAAAATTTATTTTATTTCCTCGTTTATCGATTTAACCCTCTAACCGGTAAGAGTGCCTCAGGGCATCCATTACTAAAATCTCATTTTCCCTACAGGGGCATATATTTTTTGTTTAAAATAACTGCCGTTAGTTTCATCAGAAATTTGGCATTCTTTGCTTAGAAGCTTTGAATGCTCGCAAAAGTTTCGTTTTCCATTTATGGCCAGTCGCGTATGAGAAGTGTGTTCGTTGACATAATATTCTTTTGCAGTGATTTCTTTGTTTTTATTGTCTAAAACATTGACCAAAATAAAAATTTAGTGATTTGAAACA
This sequence comes from Rhagoletis pomonella, assembly GCF_013731165.1. NCBI lineage: Eukaryota > Metazoa > Arthropoda > Insecta > Diptera > Tephritidae > Rhagoletis > Rhagoletis pomonella. The sequence goes on from NW_023475998.1 coordinate 573, forward strand.
ATTTTTGTTGAAAAGGTACGATATTATGATATCTCTTTGCATATTTAATGGCTGTAAATAAATCGAAATTAGTGTGCTATGAATGAAAAAGTGAAGGATGCCTCAGGGCATCCTTATCGGTTCCGGTGTAAAAAAGCATAGTTCAATATTTCGGCTGATATTTCCTCAGTAGTGGATTTCTTTTATTTTTTCCTCCCATTTTCTCTATTTTTCCAAAGTGATTGATAGATATGGGAGATGCTGTCTATAAACGATCGTCTCGGATAAATTTATCCGAGTTGACGGAGGAGCAATTGCAGGAAATAATGGATTCGATAGACACTGATGCAGAAAACGATTTCAGTTCCGACGATGATATTGCAGACCCAGAATATATGCCAGAAGGAATAGATCCAGAAGACGAACACATTATATCACAATGCATTAAAGATATAGACGACAGTGATATCTTTATTGATGGCGCGTTAGATATGTCGTTGAATACCAGTGCACTGGAAACTTCGTTGGCAGGCGGAGAAAAAACCACAGAACTTCATGTGGGTGCCTCCTCTTCGGATACGAAAAATCCGAGAAAAAGAGTTCGGTCTCCGCTACCTGCAATCGAAACTGCAGGTCCATCAATAATGCCCTCTGCTGGTGGTTTTACTGGTGAAAGTAAGTATTTGGTGTAAAATTCGTTTCCTCCAATTATACTTATGTATATAAATAAGTATATATGTATGTATATATACATATGTCTTTTGGTAAATATTATTTTTTAAAGGTATCGAATCAATATCTAAGAACTCGCAAGAATTTTCAAAAATTATATGGCGCGAACGGTCACTAAAATTGCATGTTAATGAGGTTGCTTTTAGAGGAGACACCTCGCTGCCAAGTGATGTCAAAAAACTTCGAACACCAATGGAAATATTTTGCTATTTCTTCAACAAAGAAATTATGTCAATGATTTCCGAAGAAACAAATCGTGCAGCTCTATGTGAAGATATAAATACAAAATTTAACACAGACATTTATGAACTTTACAAGTATATTGGTATTTTGATATACATGTCCATTTACCGTTATCCCAACTTGGAGAGCTACTGGGGAAAAAACTCATTCAAGCAAATTCAAAGCACAATGACCTTTAAACGGTTTGAGGTAATGAAAAAGTATTTGTCGTTCCGGAATGAAAGTGAAAGAGCCAGGAGCTATCAGTATTGGTCTGAAAGCGAAACATCCAGTTGACGACGTGCGATTTGATGAAATTGATCATTTTCCAATTTGGCTGAGCAAAGATGGCGGCAAGAGAAAATGCAAATTGTGCAAAACTTCACAAACGCAGTGTATTTGTCAAAAGTGTGATATCCACCTTTGCTGTTCAAGCAACAAAAACTGTTTTTATGATTACCATCATAAATAATAAGTATTTTTTACTTTAACATTTAAATTATTTTACATTGCTCAGTAAGAAACACATTCATGAATTCCCTTTATACCAGTGTTTTATTTTTGGCTTTAACCGATATGAGTGCCCTGAGGCATCCTTTCTTTTTTTTAGTGTAACAACTAAACGGAAAATTTAATTTTACTTTAGAAGATATTTTTAAGGTCATTCTGCTATAATTTTGCTAAAAAAAATTTATTTACTATTAATTTTTCACTCTTAAAGATTTAGCGGTTTGAGGGTTAAGAATAATTTTGTAATCGATAGTTGTACCAAATTTTTTGACCTGAGTTGCATTAAATAGTCTCTTAAAACTTGGTAGTATTTGTTGTTCAAATGGTAACATATATGCCCAAAAACTTGTAAAATATTAGATGATTGCTTTTTAAAAATGCTATTTATAAAATTTGGTTTTGATTGCGACATTAGAAATATTCAGATTATAAAAGTTTTTCACATATGTTTTAAGATTTTAAAGCTTTTAAAATGTACGGTAGAATGCAACAATGTGCTTGAATTTGTTTGCTTCTTCGTCAGCTTCATGATACAAAAAAGAAGGTAGTTTCAATAAACAACTTTTGACGGATAATAAAATTTTTTGAAGTTTCATAAATTGTCAGTATTATCAACGGCCTTGCCACTTTGATAATATTAAAACAATACATCGGAGTATTTTCTTTCCCATATTTTTACCAATGTGAGAATATTTCAAATCAAAACTCACAATCAGTACTTGATATTTTTTTACTTACGTGGTTTGCCCCTCTTTTATTAAAAATATATAAAATGTAAACTGTTACATTGTAATTATTCTTTTTATTATTACAACGCTTTTATCAACTTGCAATGTTGTATTCCAGAAACTTTCAATGTTGTGTTCCAGAAACTTTCAATGTTGTGTGTCCGACACCATAAAGCTTTGCTTTGAAAAGTTCCTATAAAAAAGCATAGTGCATAGGGCGACATCTGTAGTGAAGTAGTGCATAGGGCGACAGCTGTAGTGAATAGGGCGAGGTAGATGACATCTAGATGTCGCCCTATGTACTACGTTTGCTACAGCGTAAATAGACGACACGCCATTTCTTTAAATAAAATCAATTGGTGCTCGT
>NW_023475999.1:0-3110 GCF_013731165.1 Rhagoletis pomonella
GGCTCAATAATGAATCAACCACAATCCGGCCGACCTAGTACTTCAAGGGATGAAGGAAACGTAGAGCGTGTAAGAGCGTGCGTTCGTGAACAACCTGGACTCTCTACTCGAGAACGGTTTCTTTAATGTGCCCAGAACCTCTTTAAGCCGCATTCTTCACAAATATTTAAATTTACATCCGTACAAAATTCAAATGATGTAGGAATTAAATAAAGCCTCAAGATCATGCTCAGAAAAAAGTGATATCCCAAAGAAAGGACATTAACTGGCCACCTCGTAGCCCAGACTTATACGCAAATGACTTTTTTCTTTAGGGATATGGTGAAAGTAAAGTTTTTAACAGCAATCCCGGGTCCCTCCGAGGAAATGCAGAGTATATCACGAAACACAGGTTGCAGCAGTGTCCAAATAAACAAGGATCACATAGGGATAATGTAATTTTTTAATAAATAAAATCCCTATTTGTACATACAATTTCATAATAGATAAATAGTTCTTATTATCTCATTTATCTACATATTTTTTTATCACCGTTTGTTCCACCCTGCAGTTACCAGAATTATATATTTTGTTGACGTTACTAAACTATTTTCTCGGTGTAGCTGGAGTATTATGTTTATTGCTAAATTTGTTGGACTACTGTTGCATTTGATTGGATGGAATCGGTAATAGGCACGTTGGTGGCGTCATAAAGTTAACTGCTAATGTTCGAATTTAAACACACATAAACACACAGGCATTCTTACTTTCGTACATACATATGTACATATGTGTATGAACGGAATTCATTTGCATTTGTGCTAGAAGGTGTGCACCTGTGTGATTGAGGAAAATTAATTTCCTAGTTTGTAGCACATTTTACGATAATTAATACACTTTGTTTGCTTGAAAGTATGTGTAACAGCATAAATACGAGTACGGAGTATATATGTATTGGCAGTGCAGACAGAATTGTTTTGCAATTCACTTTCAACGTTAGATTAAGGAGAGAAATTCGTAAGCCTTGTATTAAACAATTGCGACGGTATACCTTCCCAACCTAAACACTGGCTCAGTTGTCTGAATTATAAAGCTCGATGCTATGCTTAACTTTGAAAATACTTTAGAATTGAATTGAAACTAGAATTATACAAAAAAAATCGAATTCAATATGAAGCAGACAGGCAGATGAACTTTATGTTGTACCTGATTGAAACGAAATTTGTTTATTCTTATTGTAATGCTGGATCCTTAGTAAAGAAAGTCAGTGAAATAACGCCCGTGAAAATAACGAACGCAGAGTTAATTTCCTAAAAACAAATGAAATAAAACCCTCGGGAATTATTTCGCTTTCGAAATGGAAATGTGGTTCACCGGCAAAAGGCAATAATGCTCGCGGCATTGTTTCCTAAAAAAATGGAAATAAAGCCCGCGGCGGTTACAACCTCAATTTTATAACTGCCAACCGAGATGTGAGCCCCAATAGTTTCAGGAATCTTGGCGGCTTATTAGGAGGAACTTTGTCTTGTTCTCGTTCATCGCGAAACCAACCTCTTCCGCTTCTTTCTCAAAGGTTCGGCGGCGCTAATGCGATCTGCTTACGCCGCTCGTGTTGCGCCTTCCAACATCATATTAAAGAAGTCGCACGACAGTGGAGACGCCTCGATTAGTCTCGGTTGGTCCTTGCTAATTTAGGCGGAGCTAAAAATTCATCAGGCCAAATTGTGCTTATTAGCTGGTGCATGTTTTCTCCTAGCTGTTTGCTGCCGTATTCGAAAAACTCAGTATTCTGTTGGCTTTGTTGTTTTTAGTTGTTGTTAGTCTCTCGCCTAGGAATTAGCTGCCGGATGTCCTCTATGGCCTCTATGCTGCGCATTTCCCTGTACGTCACTCATCATCTTACCCGATGTTCACGCATGGCTGTTATTAGCCGACCACCTCCTTCGCAGTTGTATGAAGAGATCGGGAGATGGACTCTCTGTACTGATTTCAATCCGAGCGATTGTGAGTTTCATTGGAACTTGTTCACATTGATGTTTCGAGTCGATGTTTTGTCCTCGGATGAAACGCACGTCGGGAACATTAGAAGCTCGTCTTCCGTAGCGTAGATCCGTCGAAGGTTGTTGAACTTATTGTTGATGCGGGCTGTGACAATTTTCACCCTGATGGGAGTATGCCTTAAGACAAAGTGTCGGTATCTCAGCCCAACCATAAATCCGACACCATCTCGTATTTTGTCCATCGAATTTCCTGGATTGCTATGATGTCTGCCTTGTATTGGGCGAGGACAAACGAAAAAAATCTAGGAAAAACGAAGAACAAGAAATTTTTTTTTTACTAGTGTTCTTACCCGCATTAGAAAAACCAGTTACCCCCTTTCCTTACACTGTATACGCTAAGGTATGTTTTGTAACAGAAGAGAGGGCGTGTTAAAAATAACATCCTCTGGATTAATTATAGATTTATTGTCACAACAGGGTGTGTAATGCAATAAATACTCAAAAATGTATATTCTGCGACAAATACTACGTACGGGTGGTGTCCCCTTGCAGCACAATTAAAGGCAATTCCCGAAATTTGAGACAAGTTTAATCTCGACTTTTATCCTTTTAATTCCACTGAGAGCGTTGCATATGAATTTGTTGTCCTTGACCCAAAAGTGTCGCATGCGGTTTTGTTTACATATTAGTAATTTAAGGCATTAAAAGATACAGCTGTTATATTCTGTGCTGCTGGACAGTTGAAGGGATGGACACTACATACTATGTATGTATGTACATTTGTATGCATCCTTAATGCTGTTCATCGCCACAGGTGCCAAATCAATGCGTACTATGCCTTTTATTTAATTATCTCTCCGGGGGTTGTCTAAGTAGGGGTTGCTCGATAGCTTCGCCCTTCAATTCTTCTAGCGCCACGCTACAAATATTTTAACAGATGTATCATATCTGTCGATTTTGAGGCTTCGTATTTATTTTTGGTAATTTGACATTATTGTTTTGTAAACATTGACATTAATTGATGACTTTATGGGTGTGATTCGGTATTTAGTGCAAAGTGTTAAATTACTACGAACCAGCTGACCGATGGTGCGTTAGAAGGCAAATGTGCTGATTTTTGCTTTGGTTTTT
>NW_023476000.1:0-3110 GCF_013731165.1 Rhagoletis pomonella
AATTTTTAGAGGTATTTTCAAATCCGTCCACCTAACGTAAATCTTAGTATTTTTGCGAGATATCTTGGTGGAAGTCTTAAAGTATAATAGATTTTATAATTCCAGTGGAAAATAGTACCGTTTTATTATGGGGAGTGATGCAGTCTAAATACTATATATAAGTTGACTATGATTACTCGGCCGTGCTATCATTGTGCTACTGCCACTAAGTGCATTTTAAAATTTTCAGGCAATAGCCTCATAAGATTACCTATTATTTTATTTTTTGTTGTTTGTGTGAAATATTGTATTTTTATCAGTATTTTCCTTTTAATCAAAATATGTTGAAATAAAAGTGAAAAAAAAAATGTTGCCAGTACCCCTCCCCCCCCTGGCTACGGCCCTGTGTGCATGTATGCATTACTTCGTTTTTCACATATGCATTATTTCGGTTTTGCATTATTTCGGTTTTCTAACGAAAGTGTGCATATGGATAATTTGGTGGTTTTTCTAACATGAATTATAAACTTCTACTTAGTAAGGGTTATAATCCCTAAGCGCGGCCGAAGGCCGCTTACGCAGAAAGAAGTTCTGCACAAAAATTCTTCCGCTCCTTTTCCGGCAACACAGAAAGGAGAATTCTACTTCGTAAGGGTTATAATCCCTAAGCGTGGCTGAAGGCCGCCTACGCAGAAATAAGCTCGTTTTTTTTTATGTATGCACTATTTCGGTTTTTGTTATACGCATTATTTCGGTTTTGAGTCGAAACTGTGAATGTATGCATTACTTAGGTTTTTGTCATATGCATTATTTCGGTTTTGAACCCAAACTGTGCATGTATTCATTACTTCGTTTTTCGTATATGCATTACTTCGGTTTTGAGTCGAAACTGTGCATGTATGCATTACTTCATTTTTCTCGTATGCATTATTTCGGTTTTCAAACGAAAGTGTGCATGTATGCATTATTTCGTTTTTTTCGTATGCATTATTTCGTTTTTTTCGTATGCATTATTTCGGTTTTTTCATATGCATTATTTCGTATGCATAGTTCCCATATGCACAATTTCAGGGTGCCATTTTTATGGAGTCTATAGCTCCGGAACATAAACTCTAAAGGCGGACTCATCTTTCTAGATCTGAACTTTTTCCTCCATATGGTTGTTGTTATATTTCTCGCTCTGTGAGAGAAACGCAATAAAAACCACATGGAAGAAAAGTTCTGAACTAAAGCGGCGAATCTGCTCTAAATCACGCCTGATCAAAACGAAATAAAATTTTTTTAGGTTTTTTTGTTAAAGTAAGTGTTCCGTGAATCAAAATTTTATACACAGTTGCAGGCAGTGTTGCCGCGAATCATTTTTAGTGGTAGCCAAATTCCTTTAAAACAAGTAATAAAGTCTAAGTTCGGGTGGAGCCGAACATTAAATACCCGGCGCAAGTATTAAATATATGTTTCTTCACCTTTCTGAAACCTACTGCTAGATGGTAAGCCGGGGTGTATAAATTTTTTGTAAATTAGCGTCCTTAAATTTCGAAATATTGCAGTTTCAAGCATTTCTGAAATATACCGTTATATGAAAAGCGGCCTTAATTTAGTACGATTTCAATAATTTTCAACGTTTTTCTTTTATGTGGCAAGCACAATAACCATAGCGAGTTTGGTACAAATTGGTAGAACAGTTACCGATATACATATATGTGATCATAAGTGGGCGGTGCCAGGCCCATTTTCCAAAATTTTACCATAAACGTATTTCTCGGTAAAGAATTGTTGCAAGCATCAATTTTGAATAAATTAGCTTTAATATTTACTGATTTATCGAAGATTTTGTATTTCTCTAAATTACCGTTATATGGGATGTGGGCGTGGTTATTGTCCGATTTTTTAAATTTTTGGCCATTTAGTATGCTGTACCAAGGTATAGGAATAGGCAGGTAGGAATAAATTGGTGCAGCGGTTACCAAGATATACACATGTAACCATAAGTAGGCGTGGCTACGCCCATTTTCCAAAAATTTATAAAATTCTTATTTTTGATCTAAAAATTGTTGTAAATATCAATCTTGATTGAATAATCTTCAGTAGTTACTAAAATACCGCAGTTTTCGTATTTCCGCAAATTACCGTTATATGGGATGTGGGCGTGGTTATTGTCCGATTTTTTAAATTTTCAGCCATTTAGTATGCTGTATCAACGCTAACAACTGTGCCAAGTTTGGAAGAAATTGGAGCAGCGGTTACCAAGATATACACATGTACCATAAGTGGGCGTGGCTACGTCCATTTTCTAAAAATTTATAATATTCTTATTTTTCGTCTGAAAATTATTGTAAATATCAATTTTGAGTGAATTATCTTCAGTAGTTCCTAAAATATCGCAGTTTTCGTATTTCTGGAAATTACCGTTATATGGGAAGTGGGCGTGGTTACATTCCGATTTCGCCCATTTTCAATACCAACCTACCTTCGATTATCGAAAACCTATATACCAAATTTCGTTGAGATATCTCAATGTTTGCTCGAGTTATCGTGTATACGGGCGGACGGACAGACGGACAGACGGACGGACAGACAGACATGGCTTAATCGATTTCTCTTTTCATTCTGATCATTTATGTATACATTTGTCTATGTCTTTCTCGATTCGTTTTGGCTGTTACAAACAACCGTTATGTGAACAAAATTAATATACCCTTGTGCACAAGTGCGCTCGGGTATAAAAAGGGCTAAAAAGGAGCTAAAAAAATTCGTTGTGGCTAAAAATGGTAGGTAAAATTTTTTACTACATATACATATATAAGTATACACGAAAACATTTTCAATAAGTAATGGTATAGAAAAACAATGAACTCTAGAAAAAAAGCTAATATTTTATTCAACCAAAAACCTTTTGTTTTGTTTTTCCGATAAGTTTAGTATTGCTAAATTGTGAAATTTGTCAGGCTTTTCTGATCTAACCGTTGTGTAAATAAAAAGACTTTATTTAGCTTTTTCCCGACGTTTCGCTAAGATGTTTAGCATCTTCAGGGGATTTTTTCGTTTATTTACCTGTGCAGCAATAAATATAAAACATCAACAAAAAACTAATAAACGTATGAATACACAAAAAATAAATAGTAAATTTTAAC
>NW_023476001.1:0-3110 GCF_013731165.1 Rhagoletis pomonella
TGATTTATATGGTTTTTGTTATAGAATGAGGTATATTTTAAATAAAAATTAACGAAGAAGATTTATGATGCAAAATATTGTGAATAATGTGGTAAAACTAAATTACGAAAACTTCTGTGAGCGACTTACAGTAGGCGACAAAAGTCTACGTTCAGAGAATTTTTCAAAAGTTTTTGACTCAAATTTCTTTTCGCCTATTTTTTACAAAAGTATAGCTCATACTACTACAAAATTATAAAAATAACATCTCTAAACTTTGTGCACAAATCAGGAAAATTCAATACATTTGCATACTTTTTATTTAAGTTTTTTAGAGAAGTTTTGAGTATGCAGTTTTGTACCCCATTAAATTTCAATATAACCATGTGCAAGTTTCAAATGTAAATTGTTGAGTTACCCTTGCTGACAAAATTTAACAAAGAAAATTTTTTTTAAATACTCGCAATGTTTCCCATATTTGTTAGTAATGGTATTTTCAAATGCTGGCCGGTAAAATAATAGCTGTTAATCGTATTGACAAGTTTTGGTATTTTATTTAAAACATTGTTAGGTCTCTAACAAAAATCAGATTAATTCAAGTTTCAGTCTTTGGACAGAGTAAAAAAATAAAATACACACAAATTTGGACGTTTTTGATAGAAATTTCTAGAAATACATACAGGTAGGTAGTAAAGAAAGTATTTTGATAAATTTGTTTTACCACATTGAAAATGTTTTCCTTGGAAAATTGTTTTGTTAATTCTTTTTTCAAAAAGTTTAATTTTAGTTCATAGTTTTGTTATCAAATTAACTATTTTTTATAAAATGTTTAAAAACAAAAATTTACCATGAAAAACATTTTCAATGTCGTGTAAAAATCAAATAAAAAATTTTTGAGTAACTGTATATGTATGTATATGTACATAGGCGCTCACGTAAAAAGCACACTTTTATTTCTTACAATATTGACAATGTTTTGCGTTATAAATTTTGTTCGTTATTTATTTATTATTTATTTTTCAGAATTTTCAAACCTGTACATTAGTATTCTAAAATTGAATGGGCTACAAAACTGCATACCCAATAAGTTTCTAAAGTAGAAAAACTTTGAGATTTGTTTCATTTTCCTGAATTGTGCTCAGAGTTTTATACTTAGAATCTTCTATATTTTTATAAATAAATAACGAACAAAATTTATTACGCAAAACATTGTGAATACAGGTGTGCTATTTACGTGAGCGCAACTGTATATATGTATATGAAAACCTACATGTAGCAAAACTTCTCAGCGAAAATTCAAAATAATTCCTAGTGGTAACTAATTATTGAAGGAATTACGATTACTTTTAACTATGCATTTCTGGCAATGCAAAATGGTATGCACGGCATTAACACCTACATATGATAAGCTCATCAGCAATATTCGGCAATAACTTTAGTTTCAGAAATATATTACTTCAATATTATCTTATTATAGGTGGTAATGCCTTATATACCATTTTGCGTTACCAGAAATGCATAGTTAAAAGTAATCGTAATTCCTTCAATAATTAGTTACCACTAGGAATTATTTTGAATTTTCGCTGGGAAATTTGCTACATCTACACACGTTTATACACATCACTTATATTTAATGAACACAGATTCACAGCAACATATGATATTTTTCACAACTTTAACTTTGCATTATAGAAACTTCTTTAGCGTTTCCAATTTCTCCTGCTCTATTTCTTCCATTCTTTGATAGTGTCTTTTCCTCTCCTGTTCTTTTTCCTCCATTACTTTGAACTCGTTTTTCTTCTGCACCAGCACTTCGTCCAATACATTGGCAATACGGTTTAGTATACTGTTTTGCTCAATGCAAACCACTTCGAATGCGTCAGTTGAATGTCGACGCTGCCTTGATGTGCTTTGTGGCCCAGTGGCTTCGATTGTATCGTCAATCACTTCTATAAAGCTTGTGTTGCTTTCATCGCCAACATTTTCAGCAGCAAGGTCGGTGGCCTCCTCGCCGACAACTACGCTTTGGACTGAAGCGTGGCCAAAAGTATTTGCGCCCCTAATACCTTCTACAGCCCTGTAAAGGTTGCAAACCACCGCAACTGCTTCTTCAGTGGGGGAAATAACCTGCTGCGAATATGGGCCGCCACCAGTGGCCATGTTTTCTCGGCGGTTGCTTGCCAGCTTTTTCTTGATAGTGGCCTTCCAATCCACCCAAGACTGTAATTAAATCACTGTGAAACAAAGTACGAAAATGTATCTACGTAAGTAAGACATACCTTCTTCCACCCACCCAAATCCTTGCAGGGCGGACCGACAGCATTGAGGGAGCTGGTTAGTTCTGCCCATTTCGCTTCAATCAGAACCCTGTCGCCTTTCGAATAACCTTTAGCAATTCCTTCATTTTGCTGCATAAAGGAGAGCATAATCTCTTCCTGCTTTGCGTTTCGTTTCTTTCCCCTAAAATATAAATACATAAATCATTAACAATAATAAAATGAATAACTTGCTTACTTACATTGCGCTCCTTCCTTTCTTATTGCTTCGAAATAAGTATTTAGTTTGTTTACAAATACAATCAGCTGATTACGATGATTCTATTGTTAGGGGTTACCACCATTCGCAGATTCTGTATAAAAACTGCATTGAAACAAACTATTTTTACAAAATGCATTAATTTAAAAGCACCAACGTATTTCTGAAATGTTTTCCAAATATTTGCTAACTCTCGAACGAATGTTAAAGCACGAATAAATGCCAAGAACATAAAAATGTATGTTCGAATATTATTTATGAAGCATGGCAATATGGAACTTTTCGAAGAATACTGCGCATGCGCTGGAGCGGAATCAAGAACAGGTCCGTTTCATTACGATCGATTTCGCTTTGTTTGGCTAAGTAATTTTTAAAGAGCAATTTTAAGATAGAGATTTATCAAAGTATTTGAATACATATTAAAGCAATAACGACTTATAAAATCTCTCAATATTATGAAAATTCAAAAGAAAATAATTGGCTGACAAACAGCATATATATTTGGGTTTAATTAGCCAATTACTTTTCATTCCGACTAGGCAAAGTGAAAACTTTTCAAATCGAAAAAATTTTGTCGGAATCGAAATCAAGAACAC
>NW_023476002.1:0-2759 GCF_013731165.1 Rhagoletis pomonella
TTTTTTTATAACTCTTCCGTTACTGACTTCTTTCACCTTTTTGCACTTTTCTTCACTAATCCCGAGATCTATTTTTCATCTCTAATCACTTCGCTGCCCATCAACTCCGCTACTCATTTACTCAGCTACACGCGAAATGCTTTCCCAATTTGGCTGCCCAACTACTTGATGCTTGGCTTCATTAGGACACAATTTGCCATCTAATGACACGAGATTGAGAATGAGCTGCATGCTGCTGGCCAAATGCTACATAAACCAGCTATTACAATACTTCATTCTCGCTGAGCTCCATTCACTCCTCGCTTAGTTGCTGCCAAGTAGTGGAAGTGTTTCCAGCCGTTATTACCCTTGGGGGCAAAAAGGAAAATCACACAGTTAACTTTGACCGTCTCAATTAAAAAAATTGCCCTTCGAACATAAACGTACGCTCACACACAGCTAACACTGCCAGAGTGCAGAGTATGCGGCACCCTACAGCCGTCAAATCAAAAATACATTTCTGACCTTAATTAAATGTGCGCATATTTCGTTCATTTGCCGCAAAATAAAGCAAAGGTTATGCATAGTGAAAAACAAAGGCGAGTAAAAAACGCAAAGCCGACAAACATTACTGCAATAGCCTAGCCAAAATGTATATGTATGTATTTATATGTACGACTATAACCGCAGCATCGCAAACACTTAGATACAATTACGCCCAGATATATGTATGTATGTATATGTATGCGGAATGCAGCCCCAAAAAAAAAGTCTAATCACGGCCAAACAACGCGGTTACACATCTTTGCCACTTCAAAATTGCGCTTACCGCTGCCTCTGCGCCTGCCGAAATTTTGGCGCAGCACCGATGTGGTTTGGACTTAAATGATTGGTTTCCTTTCTATCTTATTTCATCTTTTTTTTTCAAGCTCCCCAAATGCCATTACAAACCGCTAACATGAAGATTTATTATTGTTTTTTGTAGCTGCGTGTAGTATGTATAAATGCGAATATTGCTGGTGCGCCGCAAAACTGCATACACTTGCATTCACACATTCATACATACATATATACATACATTCATACATGTTTATTAAAAAATAAAATAATTTTCATATTTTGCATTGCACATTTACATTGCAAGGACATCGGCGAACCGCTATCACTCCAGCCCGCCCACCTAAGCGGCACAGCGTGAATTGCGCGCTGGTATTTGGCATAACTGTGATTATTCAACAATTATTTTAATATCGTGCGATATTTATTTAGTCAGTAAATATTTGGTTGCTTTTGGATTGCAATATGTGCGCATCCTTGGGTAAATTAAATGTTGTACAACAGAGTGTGTCCTTGGTGGCTCGTAAAGCGGTAAACAACCAAATTGATATGGTGCCAAATAGTGTGTGCGGTTGCTTTTTTGTGGTTTAGCTGAACAAATATTTGGCCATTCAAGGTACATTAACGGATATATTCAATTTAAACAAAATATCGTTTTGGAATTAGCAGATTCCAGGGCTAGTACAAAAGATTCTTCGACTCTGTGCTTCACAAACAGATAGGTACGCACTTACTCTGAGTTGGATATTCGTTCAGCGATAGGGTGATTTTTTGCCACAATATTGTCAAATAGCTGGTGTGAGCTTAAGAAGAATACAACCAAATCGAAATGTGCCTAGCCCTAAGCAGGAATATATATATGCACGTGGTTAGGCTCGGTTAGGTTGAAGTGTCTGCCAGTGAACACACTACCACACATACGCCCTTAGGTTGTGGGCCCTTTGTGACACCACACGGATCGTTAGAACGCTCCTACTCAGACCATCGTGTGGATTTCGTGAAACCTATGAGTTGCCGTATGCCTACCTCGGCTATGTTGGTTAGGTCCTTAAAGAATCCTGAACCCATAAACTTTCGTCTTTTTCTGCAAAGTGAGGGGCATTCGCATAACAGATGCCGCAAGCTTTCTGTCTCTTCTTCATTTCTGCATCTTCTGCAGAAGTCGATATGGTGCACCCTAATCTTACCGCCTTCCGATGGCAACATGGCCTTTTAACAGGCCTACAACTGTGGCTAGTCCCATCATGCTGGCTGTCCCCTCTGCTCAGCATGAAGAGATCCTTCGGCAACTCCCAGTTTTGTCCCATTTTGGCTACGTAAGCTTCGTATTGTTGGAAGGGGTGAGACTAGCCCACCATGCCTTAGTCTCTTTCGACCCCGCAAGAGTGGAGGGGATGTCTCTTCTCTTGCAAGTTCGTCTGCCATTTCATTGCCTGATATGTACCGGTGCCGCGGAACCCATACCAAGTAAAGAGCCAGCCATCACGTTTAGAGATCTGCGACAGTCCGCTGCGGTTTTTGAACTGCATATGATCGAGTCAGGCGCTTTTAGTGCGGCGTGACTTCCTGAGTAGATTAAGATATTTTTACATATAACTTCCCTTGTACGTGGGGGTTCAATTGCCTTCTGTATAGCAGCAACCTCAGCTTGAGATACGCAGCAGTGGTTTGGTAAGCGAAATTAACTTGCCAGCCAAAGCCGGGCTGAGAAGACCCCCCTTCTATCTTGCCGCCTAGCTTAGAGCCAACGGTGTAGAGGTGGAGCGATCTCTTTTCATCAAGAGCCGCTCCTAGGCATAATTTTCTGTCTGAAATGGATATCGTTTTGTTACCAAATAATAATAATTAAATCATCAGAGAGGAGGTATGCCATCCAGTGAGCGAGCCGAGCGCTCCCCCTCTCTGGTGATCTAATTATTGTGGAATTTATGTCTGATCTTTGT
>NW_023476002.1:2769-3109 GCF_013731165.1 Rhagoletis pomonella
TTGACACTTGACACTTAAATTTGCGCCTTATTTTTTTGTTTTTCGAACCGCTGAACCGAACCGAAACCCCGGTTCAAAGACCAAAAAACCGCTTTGACGAACCAATCCAAAAGTGCAGCAACGGTTCGAACCGTTGAACCGAACCGACTAAATTTTTCATACGGTTCACGTCCCTGTGAAAAAGTGTTTTTCCCCATATAAGTGAAATAGTACATGGATAACTTCATGGCCTTTGAAGCAGTTCTATTTAGATATAATTATTTTGCAAAAAAAGAGGGGATTTTTTATTTCATTTGGAAAAATCCTAGGGGTGAGTGCTTAATATTTTAGACTTTTTTTT
>NW_023476003.1:0-3109 GCF_013731165.1 Rhagoletis pomonella
GTGGAGCAGAAATTTCTATACTTCCGGTAAAAAAATTCCCTCATACTGTAAGAGTATGTACTTAGTATACCCGCCCTAAGCTTTAAGTTAAGTTATCGTAAACTAGGCATAAGGTGATTTGTGTCTATACCATTAGTGACAGAGTTATGGGTCTAGCCCTTAAGGCATGATCGCCCAGGATACCGTTTTGTAAATAATTAGCGGAATAAAGAGACATTCGATATTTGATAGCGAGAACGACGGACGTGTTTTAGTAACCACTTAGTCTTCTGAATATTTCATCAGAAGTGGTCTTTTGACCCATCATAAATCAAAGTAATCTAATCGCGAAGTAAACGTTCAGTTAATTAACATTTTGGCGCTCGAGATGGAACACGATTTAATCAAAGCTGAAAAGTATTCACTAATGCAGCTAAAAGCATGGTACGCCGCCGTGAGCGTCAACGTATGCGTCGCCAGGGTGTTGCTGGCCGCCAGGTTAAGGGAACTGGCGGTAGAAGCTGGAAGATTACGCCCGGGCGCTAACGTAAAGTATGTTGAAAAAGGCGGCGAAGTTTCGGCAATGGCGCAGACAACGGGAATGTCAACGTACAGCAACAACGAAAGACAACTACAGGAGGAAACAACGGCGAGAGTGATGGTGAGAACAATGGCGAGGACAAAGACAATGGTGCAGGCTGTAACGAAGGTGCGAAAAGTGCAGCAGACAACGGCGATGGTGCGGCATACGAGCAAAATATTGTAACATGTGCACGTAGCGGTACTTTGGGCGTCCGTTTTTCCAGAAGTAACGGAGGCGTCGATGGAGCGAGTAGCAGTGAGAATAGCGGCGCGGCGTGGGCCCCAACAACGATAGTTTCGAAGCGAAGCAAATAAAGGTCGAGTTATTGAGCAAAGGGATCGAACTCCTAAACTTACAAAATGCCCTGTTCGAAAAAGAGGGTACAATGGCAGTAAGCGTTGAAAAGGCGAGCAATGATGCTCCGTTCGAAACTTTGATGGCGATTATACCAACGTCCAACAGCGACAATGGGTCGAGCAAAGGAAAAGGTGAGAACAACAACAAAGATGCGAACAACGACACTGAGACGGGAAACCACAATGCTGACAACGGCAACGGTCCTTACGGTGGTAACGGCGATGGTGAGCAGCTGCATGAGTTACTCCAAGAAAACTACAATGTTCTGTGCATGCAAAGTAGAAGGTTTGGTCGCCTGGTAACGGACCATGAAATAGTTTGCGACGCGCGGAATACGGCTGGGCGAAAAATTTTTCGGTTGGAACTCGAAAGGGAAAAGGCTATAGCAACAGTTACAATATACAATTCGAAGCCAGAGGTCCCGTTCGAGATGATAAAAAACTTGATAGCTAACAGCAGTAGCGCAAGCATTTATAGAGGCGCAGACAACAGCCATGGCGAAAACAACGACATCAGCGAAGACAAAAGCAGAGCCGTAAACAACGACAGCGACACAAACAGCAGACGCACAAACAAAAGCGTCGAAAACAACAGCAAAGGTGCCAACAGTGCGAACCCCAATGGTGATGAGCTCCAAGCAGGCAACAAGATATGCATGCTAACAGAAATATTTAACGGAAGCGGGTGTAGTAAAGATGCAGAATTCCGCCCAACTTCTATAAGTTTGCCGTCTGAAGAAGCAAATATGAAGATGCAACATTCGGAAAAAAGATGGAGTTTCGGAGATTTAAGCTACAACTGAAAAGTCAAAACGCTGTCGTATCAGCAGCGGCAGACCATACAAAGCCCGAATTGCCCTGTGAAACGATAAAAGAACTGTGGGTTGACTACGGTAGAGGTAAGGGCTTCGAAATATGGCGCCCTCAGCTAACACACTATCAACATACGTGGCAAAGATGTTCACAATCTGAAACAACATTCCAAACCGAAGGTAGTATAAATACGGCGTAGAATCAGGTGATTCTATTTGTCAGGACGGCCGAGTTGTAAGAGTATGTACTTAGTATACCCGCCCTAAGCTTTAAGTTAAGTTATTGTAAACTAGGCATAAGGTGATTTGTGTCTATACCATTAGTGACAGAGTTATGGGTCTAGCCCTTAAGGCATGATCGCCCAGGATACCGTTTTGTAAATAATTAGCGGAATAAAGAGACATTCGATATTTGATAGCGAGAACGACGGACGTGGTTTAGTAACCACTTAGCCTTCTGAATATTTCAATACAAAACGTTCTTCAGATATAATACTTACTGCAGCCAATGGTTCAACGATTTCAACGTATGGTAAAAAGATTTTAAATATAAATTTAGGTTTAAGACGCGAATTCCCATTTACGTTTCTCATAGCTGATATTGCGAAACCTATTATTGGTGCAGATTTTCTTTGCAAATATGGTCTCTTAATTGGCATGAAATGCAAACGTTTAGTTGATCCAGTAACAAGTCTTTCGGTTAACACAGTTTCATGTGTTTGTAACATTTCGCTTCCAAAAATTTTCGTAGTAGAGAACAAGTATACAAGATTGTTGAAGGAGTTTCCTTCTTTGATCGCTGTACCAGATTATTCGAAACCGGTTAAACATTCTACGGTTCACAGACTTTTTACTGAAGGAAATCTGCCATTCTCTAAGCCAAGGCGCTTGGATCCGATTAAATTTAAAGTATCCAAAACTGAATTCGATTTTTTAGTGAGGACAGGGATTTGTAGACCTTCAAATTCTTGTGTAGCATCTCCACTGCATCTTGTACCTAAAAAAGAACTGAATGACTGGTGTCCTTGTGGCGATTTTCGGAGACTTAATGTTGTGACTGTACCGGACCGTTATCCTTTACCCCATATTCAAGATTTTAACATGAATCTCAGAAATAAGTATATATTTTCGAAATTAGATTTGGTACGGGCCTACCACCAAATTCCAATGGCAGAAGAGAATATCTATAAAACTGCAATAACGACACCTTTCGGTATGTTTGAATTTATACGAATGCCTTTCGGACTAAGAAATTCAGCGCAAACTTTTCAAAGATTTATTAATGAAGTAGTTAGTGGTTTAGATTTTGTTTTTACATATATTGATGTTCTATTGGTTGCAAGTGAAAATGAAGAACAGCATTTTAAAGATCTCCGTAT
>NW_023476004.1:0-3109 GCF_013731165.1 Rhagoletis pomonella
TTATAGTTAAATTACTAACAGGCTCAATTTCAAGTCCGCTTCTTCTTGGCGAAGTTAGCCTTAATGTTCCCTCCCGGGTATCAAGAAACTTTTGCCCCCTTTTTCTGAAAGCTTGTAAAACTAATTTTTGAATTGCACGACCCACTCCGCTAAATAAATAAAGAAAATAAAGACATTAAATCGGCTGATGAATTTACTTCTGTAGCTGAACAGTTTTAGATCTCGACACTTAACAAACTCCTGTCTATCGTGACTCGGCGCAAAAATTGAAAATACTGGTTCCGTACGTCATGCGCACTGCGCCCCTCGTGCGGATGGGCGGGAATGGAGGGTAAAAACCGTTGGGAATATTATTAAGTTTATCTCATTATGTCTAACTGAACGTTCGGCTTAATGTTCGGCTCCGCCCGAACTTCGATTTACTTGTTTATCTTCGGCTTCGGCTTCGGCCGAAAATGCCGAACAATTAGGCAATTCACAAGGTGTTGTATTTGGCGTGAAGTTACATTAGTAGTGTTTGTTTACAAATTATCCAGTAACTTACCAGATCAAATTAATTAACAAGAGCCGAGAATCGTAAGATAGAATAGGATTCTCAAACCTTAGCAAACGCAATGCATGTTTTGAAATTATTTTTTGACGCTACACTTTTACATTTGTAATTCCACTAGGAGCCATGATTGAAAAAGATACAAACTGCCTAAGCTGACGAGTGTGAAGTATCCGACTTAAAGGATAAATTGTTAAAATCCTTGCATCGCCGCTTTAATAATATACATAACAGTGGAGTATATATGGTTCTTACTTTAATCGATCCAAAATTTGAAGGAAAATATTTTACCGCAGATGAATTGGAACAATGAAGAAGATCCATTTTATTAATTTTTCGTAGCACTTTTATGCTAATCATAATGAAGACACTTTTGATGAACCAATTGCAATATCGGATTCTAGTAACCTCTGGGAATCCCATGATAAATCTGAAAACGAGTTTACATGCAAAGCGAAAACTAAAACTATAATTTTATTTCCTACTTTTTAGACTTTTGAAATCCTGCAAGCAATAGTATTCTGTCCGTATATTTCTCATTCTTCTTAATTCTTTCAATGCATCCTTATGAAAAGGTTTCTTTCCATCCTATTGCACCATTTTTAAGTTCTTTGGATACATCAATATTGGATCGTTATCTCAGCTCCTTCAAGTATTTCCAATTATTTAGGTAGCCTCCTGTCTTATTAACAGGGTGGGCAAAAACTCGGAGTTCGAGCGAGCGAGCGAGCAAACTCCTACTCCATGCCTCGCAGACAACGAGGCGCTCGCATCTCGTACTCGTAGCAGCAATGAGGCGAGGCACGAGAAGTTTGGCTCGCTCGCCAAACGAGCGAGCGCTGCTTGTTTGCTCCCACTCCTATTAAACGAGCGAGGCTGTTGTGTGTTGCTGCGCTCGCAGTGCGAGGCGAGTAGCTATCTACATACTCACTCTGCTAGGAAAGACGAGTGAGCGACGAGCGAGCGCTCCGAGTGTACTATACAACACAAGCATTTTTGGGCATAAAAAAGTGGGAATGTATGTCAATAGATTATGTACGAAAGTAGTTTAAAATTGTATGTACATATGCATATATATATGTATGTAAAGTATTATATTAGGGCA
Organism: Rhagoletis pomonella; assembly: GCF_013731165.1. Lineage (NCBI taxonomy): Eukaryota > Metazoa > Arthropoda > Insecta > Diptera > Tephritidae > Rhagoletis > Rhagoletis pomonella. The sequence goes on from NW_023476004.1 coordinate 1,656, forward strand.
GCATTTAAAACAACAAATAAAATTGATTACATACATAAGCATAGATTATGGAATGAATTATTTTTTAGAGTTATATTCATACATGTGTACACACATAACCTGCATATTTATATATGTTTGTATGTACGTATTTATGTATATATGGATTTATGTATGTATGTACATATGCATGTATTTTGTCTTTACAGAGAAAAGTAAGTAACGTAAGTAAGTAAAAAACAAGTAAGCACTTGTTAACACCCCCAAAATAGTTAGCTACTTGTAGCACTTATGCTGTATACCTGAATGAAATATAGTCCTTGGTGAAAAAATTTATTTGTGGCCTGTTGTTCAAGGACATATGTACATATGTATGCATGTACATATATATGGATATGTAGACATGGGAAAATTTGCGTAAACAAAGAATAGAGACCGGTTCGCATACAACTTTGGCGTTGCGTTGGCGTCGAATTTCAAAGCAGCCGTCCACATTTCCAAAATTTGGCAACGCTAAGGCCAACACAAAGCAGAACGATCGCTGTATCGGTCGCCAGCTGTTGGAAATAAATAAAATGAAATGAAATGTTTTGTACTTTTAATCAAATGAAGGCAAGAAATATAATTTTTCATGGCATTATTGATATGAAATATTGATGTATCTCTCGTTAATATGTTAATTTAGTGGCCAAAGTAGTTTCTGCCAAGCTTCATTGTCGAACGCATACTTTTAACTTGCGTTCTGTCAAACCAACGCCAACTAAAAAGTCAAGGCGAAAGTTCTATGTGGACCAGCCTTAATTATCAAATAGTAGTTTGTATTATCCTACATACATACATATGTATAGGGGCTAAACCAGGAATATTCATTTGAAAATGCTGATGTCCTACTCATTTATGAAATGAAAGACAAAATAATGATTTTTATAAATATTATATTCTCATTTATACATATGTAACATAGTTACTTAGTCAAATTACTTAGTAATTACTTGTATATAAGAATACAAAGACAAATTATTTATCAGAAGCATTGCCCCTTACATATTGAAAAAAAGTAATAAAAGCTCTCAAAAAAGTAAAATCGCTACAGCGAAAAAAGTGTTTGAAAAACCGCATAAATTCAAAACCGCATAAAAAAGAACCGCATAAAAAGAGACCTAAGTGTATAAGTTGAAATTTTATAAGAAATTATTGAGCATTAAAAACATTATACCTACATAGATATGTATGCACATATGTGCCTACCTAGTAAATAAAACTGGTCAAAATAGCACGAATCTATTCTTCTGTGCATGAGAATATATACATAAATATATACAAACATATTTGTATATACATATCTGCAAGCGTGCATATAATCCTTTACTCGAAATTCTTAGTTGCTGCAATTTTTATCCCATACATTTTTGCCGACCAAACAACGCGTTTGCCTGTCTAATCTGCTTGCCTCATTTGCCTCGCTCCTTTACTCG
>NW_023476005.1:0-3109 GCF_013731165.1 Rhagoletis pomonella
TTATCGTGTAGCGGTAGCTTTCGGAAAGGTGGAAAACATATATTTAATAATTGCGCCGGGTATTTAATGTTCGGCTCCGCCCGAACTTAGACTTTCTTACTTGTTTTTATTTCGTTTCGCCACATAAAATGAAAGATCCCAAAGTTTTATGTCGAATCCGAACGGCGATTAAGTTTTTATGAGAATCATTTTTGTAAGAAAAGTACACTCGAAGGTTTGGAATGGTCACCTGAGAGGGAAAACATTTCTTACATTTTCAGAAGATGCGCGATAAGAAAATTACAGTTACAGTACAGTTTGAGATTAGGTGCAGTCTCAAGGGCTTTGAAAATTGCAGAGGATAGCTAACCAATAAAAAAATCCAAATAAACTAAATTTTTTTTGTAATTTCCGGAACCGAAGCCGTTCGTATAAAAAATTTAGTAATCGAAAGTTATCAAGTTATCGGAATTTATCGAATGATCGAGGATTATACGGATAGAAATTTATCGAGTTATCCATGTTTAGTGAGTTATCGAAGCATATGAAACTGCTCAATATTTATTGAGTTGTCGATAGGAAATTAGTTGTTAAAATTTATGGCTAGTTATCGAGCTATAAACACTTATGGAATTATCGATATTTGCCAAGTTAACGAAATGTATCAAGTTGTCGATATTTATTGAATTATCATTATTTATAGAGTTAACGAAATTTATCGAGTTATCGTAATGCATCGCGTGTTCTTTGAACTTAAATCGTAATCGAAATTGATTAATGTACTGAAATTTGTTGATTTATCGAATCGAAGTTTTTGGAATTTTCATCGAATTATCACTGCTTATCGAATTTTAACCTGTTACCAGAGTGTAATGAGTTATCGAAATTTGTCGATAGCTATCAAAATTAGCAAAGTTATCGAAATTTCGAGATGTATACAGAGTTTATCGAGTTATCGATTTATATCGAAATATATACATTTATGAGCTATCGAAATTTATGGAAACGCACAGTTATCGAAAATTATCAAATTTTTTTGATATATCGGATTTTAGTATTTTTTAAATTCATTGAATTATCGAAATGTATCAGATTAACGAAATTCACCGACAAACTCGAATGTATCGGCTCAACTCCAAGTCCTGCCAAAGTCCTCCAAAGACCTTCAAAGTTATAAAAAATTGTAGTCATATTTTAGTTCCGAAGAAGGAACTTTTCCGGTAAGTGACTGGCTATCCTAGTATCATTTATAACGCGTATGATTTCGTTTTTCAACTCTGTACTCATCTCGGTTTATTTGGCATAGACCATACATTTCACGTAGTCCCTGAAATGAAGTCCAGTGGAGTCAAATCGCAAAATCTTGGCGGCTAGTAGGGTGGGTGTACAAGAGTCGGTGTCAGCTCATCCACGGCTCAATTGAGCTGAAGCTCAGCATTCATGAATCTTATACACCAGCAGGGGTGCTGGGGAACGTTTTGATGAACCTCTTCCGGTTTTGCGCCTGCGATTTATGAAGTATGCAGTCACACTTCGTTATTCATAAAGATAAAGTGTACACAACGTATTGTATATGATTTGTGCATGAGTTGGCTCTACAAATTTGAATGGAATTTTAAGAGGTCTACGCTCTTTTATTAAACTCAAGTTATATCGGGGACTTCTCGAATGTGGAAGTATCGCCTCCCCTTTTGCATGCCTTAGAGATTATGGTGGAGGTACTTCCTTCTCGTCAGGTGTCATGTGACGTCCATACTCACATCGTACTACCGCAGTTTCCTTTGTGAGCGAAATTGTCTCTTGACTTTCGGCCAGATGGCCGCGATTGCGCGTCGTCGAAGCAATCGACGTGCCGTGCAGCAGCAGCATTTAATCCTTTCTCTCTCTTTCGGATGTTTTGGCTGAGCCACGAATAAGTGTGTGTGTGCGCTGCAGTGACACGCAAACTATGTAAGCGACTCACGGACTGACATGCAAGCGGTACGAGCGCAGTTTGGGCAACGGCATACCGCGAAAGCGCGCGCGCACGTGATGGACAGTGTTGCCAGAACTTTTTGGGCCGACCGGCTAGATTGGCAAAAAAGCGGCTAAAAACGGCTAAAATGTTTTAGTGAAATTTCACATAGACTCTGGCAAAAAACGGCTAAAATGTTTTAGTGAAAATTCACATGCTTTATTTAAATAAATCGCAAGAAACGAAAGACTAGTTAACACCATTAATTTGTATCGAGTGTATATTCCTCATCATCAAATGAATCACTATTGTATATATCACCTGAATTCATTAATTTTAAGAGATCGTCATCTACAGTAAAATTATGGCAGCATTTTTCTTCGCGTTTTAAACCGTATCTTATATATAAAATAGCGTTTAACGTTTTAACGCACATTGGATTTCTTTGCTTAGTTTTTATTATATTCATTGAACTAAATATTCGCTCTACTTCTGCATTACTTATAGGCAAAACAAGAAAACTAAAAACTAGGTTGCAAAGGTCAGGGAAAGGGTTTTCTCCTAGGGCATTTCGAAATTGATAAACTTCGGCCCAAAATTTTACAGTTGAGTCTAAATTACTCCAGGTATGTAACGTTAACCGTTGCCATTGCATCTCTATGGATGTTATTTCGTCGGCATTATATTTGTGTTTTTGTTGCTGTAGTTGAACAAATACTTTTGGTTTAATTAATCTTAATGCATTTCCAACTGAAAAAACTCAAATTTTTTTAGCGTGGCAATATTTGTATGGAGGCGTTGGCGTAATTCCTTTATTAAAGTGATAATAAAATAAATAATATAAAAAAAAACTTTTTAATATGCAACGCTTTTATAAATGGACTAAAAAGTAGAAAATAATACTTCTCAGTCCCATAGAATTTGTTTTGATAACTTTTGATTTTGGAATTTTAGCAAAAGTCATTATAAACAATCTATGAAATTGAAAATGAAAAACGTGGAGCGCATGCAATACAAAGCATTCGATTTAATTGACAATAGTCAAACTACATAACGTAGACCTAAAACTTCTACAGCGAAAGTAGAACTTTGAAATCGATTTTAAGCGATCGTTATTCATATACCCACATACATGCGCCCCACGCTTTTCATTTTCAATTTCATAGATTGTTTATA
>NW_023476006.1:0-3109 GCF_013731165.1 Rhagoletis pomonella
TGTTCTGACGTGGAACGGTCCTTTCATTAGGCGGACTATGAAGACGCTTACGTTTTGACACATGAATGTCCTTCATAGATTGTACGGTATCTAAGCATTTAAAAGATTTAAATACATTTTCATAATGTTTAAATTTTTCGGTCAGTACCGACAACTCTCTCCCTACCTCATAAAACCCATTTCTGGTTTGCCTAAACAACTTAAAGAGATCAACTTCGGTTGACCTGCACTTTAAGCAAGACCAGCGAAGATTTTTGCCATCATTAATAGCGTCCAGAATTCTTCCTGTCAAACCAGCACATTTTAGATGGCAAATACCATCACAGAGCCAGCACGATAAGTAGCGTTCAGATTCGCTTTTAGTTTGGCAGTTATCAAGATCACACTTCATATTGAAAGATTTAATAACACTTATGTTAATAAAAAGACAAGCAAAATAAGTTTAACACAACACACACGACAATTTAGGAGCTGATGTATTTAGCTTAAAAATAGTTATATGTAGCGAACAGTTTGAGTATCACTGTAATGTGACACTTAATAAACGCAGCGCAAACAGCTGTGACAAGAAATACTAAACGAAGTAAACAAAAAGAGCAAAAAGAAATGTGCAAAAATAGAAACGATCTCAGTTAACTACAAAGGAATAACAACAACAATGATAACAACAAATGACTCGGCAAGATTAGATGTAAGCTAGTGAAATTTAATTAAATTTAATAAAAACCACAAAAATCACAAAACTTTCACTTAGCTTCGGTTATTATCACACTAAGATGCTCGTAGGCACTTTTTATAGCAACTTTTACTCAAAATTAGCACAATAAACTTTGCAAAATGCAAAGACCAATCAAGGCACAAAATAAGTAGAACTTTACAGCTTGACGATTGCGAAGCAATTTGTTGATCTTATCCTCACGGCTACCGAAATCACCAACCTCAACGTAGTGATTAGCCTTCTTGCGCCAGCCTCGGGTTGATGTGTTGAGCTTGAATAGCAACAGGAAGTTGGGGGCTTTCTTGAAGTGAAGTGAATCAACGCACTGAATTTCGTGCGCTTCGCGAAATTTGCGTTCGATCACAAAGCAGAGATTGGGACACGCTTGACCATTCCACGTTTGTACATCAATTGACGAACTCATTTAAGATTTGGATAACCCCATATAGGGGGTTCGGCATACTTAGCATATAAATGGTTGCCTTGCTCAATTTGATGAACACACCGTTTTAATGTGGCGAAGACAGAACTGTAAAACTACGCACTTTTGGTGCAACTTTGTTGATACCGGATCACAAAAGCCAATTTGGATTTTTCAGGCCCGTCGAATTGGCCGCATTTCTTTGCCACGCAGCGCTACTCCATCTCACGGCGTCCATCACGGAGTTTTCTTGTTTGATATTTCTCAGCATGCACCAAGTTTTCACGTTTACGGAGTGCAATCAAAGCAGAGCGCTTTAGTTTACGTTTGATCAGGGTAGCAATTTGCTGACCTGCTCTTGCTGAACTGCAGCTTCGGCTCGGGGACAGGAGGCAGCTTCCTGGAAGGTGGCAGTCATCTTAACTTGTTACTTAGCACGTTGAAAAGGCAAAAAAAAGTTCGCCAAATGTTTGGCGCACATCGTAAATGAGCCACTCGATTTATAACATTTCTATAAACAATTTAATTAAATACTTTTTATACATAGATATGCTGCAACCATGCACCTTCTTTCCCAAATTCCATCCTGATTATCGGCATAATTTTCCAAATATGCCTGCTACTTCATTACTAGTTACTCAATTTTCCAACTGCGCCTTCTTTGTTGGCTCGACACACCCTAAAAAGACATAAATTTACATTAAACAATAGAAATCGCAAAAATTAGCAAATAAAATACTCGCTTTGTTTTGTTGTCAAATTTCCACAGTATAGACAGTAACCAACCTTTTTTCGTTGTTGTAGTAGTCGTTGTTGTTGTAGTTATATTCACTCCCCTACAAGAATTGTGTGATGGAAACTAACCCATTCCATGGTGTAATGAACTATGAACTTATGATTGACAGTTGCTCTGGTTCAAAAGAAGTTGAGCAATTAAAATCAGAAATTATACAAAAAAGACTTGTCTTTACTGACATTTATTCTTCTAGAGCTAAAAGCCATGAATTTATTAGACGCCTTAGTAATAAAATCAAACCATCAGGCCGGGTTGAAAATTTTCATTCACCGCATAGTTAACAAAACTTAACAATCCGTAGTACTTTTCTATCAATTCGCAAATGCGTTTAATTTAAATCGTTTAGAAAATGCGTCATTTATGTATACCATTTTATGTGGAATTATTCAATAAATTTCGTTTTACACTATACTTTTTGAAACTATTTGGAGTTAATTATTTTTTGTTTCTTAAAAGCAACCCTGCATGCTTGGAAGGCGTGTGCACCAATAATTTCATCCCTAGCATATTCATCCCCGAGGAAGGCAGTCGCCAAATTCACCGAAGGTTGTTTACTGGTTATATTGTGCAAATTTCTGAGAAATGTGAATTCACCACGATGCGATACAGGGATGTAATTTTAAGTCAATCTATTATTCAGTGGCAAGGCGCAGAGCGTTCGGAGCAGCAACATTAATTTGTATCAAATATAACATTAAACGGTGGTTCTAATACATTTTTTGATATTATTAACCAGAGTACATACATTATATGGTATTTCTTTCAAAATTAATGTACTATATGAACTTTTTTTTTCAAATATTTCTTAAGTTTCTTTCATCAGTGCTGAAAAGCAACCATGCGTGTAAGAAATTGTGTGGTACCTAAAATTTCACCTGGATTGCGTTGCAGCATCGGTGGTGAGCGGTTGACTCTTGTGGATAACGGATCGCAGCGGATTTTTATACAAGTGCAGTGGTGACGGTAGTTTTGCTAATTTAATACTTTTGTGTTTAAATTTTTGGGTCAAGTTTATACGATCAGATTTTTGTGTTTTCTGACGTGTGTATTAATTTTGAGTGGTTCCTGGTAGCTGCAGCTTCCTGAGCATTGCTTTTTGTGCTTTTTGGGTGAGTTTCTTGTGGCGAAAAAATTTTCATACTTGGCATAGCGGTTTTTGTATAAAAGATGGCGG
>NW_023476007.1:0-3107 GCF_013731165.1 Rhagoletis pomonella
TTTTTCTTTTTGTCTTGTTTCACATACGAATGTGTATGTGTGTGCATCTGTTAAATTAACATTAGGGTGGTACACCCGATAATTTACTTTAAGTATTTTATTTAGCGTGGAGGCCTAAACATACCGGCCCCCTTGCTATAAGCAACGTTTCAAAGATGGTTCAGCCACCACACCTTACATTTACATTTATTTACATTGTAAATTATGTTCTTTAACTTTGTGAATTCTGCCGCAGATTGGTCCTTGCCCGGGGATCTAGTCCGCACGTTCTCCGGTCCTCCTTGCAATCTCTAGCTACGGGGAAAAATGGAAGAAAAGGCTAATAAGGACTTTTATTTGCACTTTTATTTAAATTCGGTATGTATTCATGAATACTAAATATAAAATTTTAACTGTTTTGTCACATTTGGTGAGCTCCTGATATAATCAGCCCGAACATGGAAGTTTGCGCCAGTAAACCGCCGATCGTTGTTGGCGGAGTGCCACATACCATGACCTGGGCGTACACATCAGCGCCAAGTGTTAGTCGAGTGGGGGTGGCCCGATAGAACTGTGGATCCGCCAGACGCATAAATTGAAACGGCGTCGCTATCGTTGGGTCGATGTTAGCCGCGGGGCTGAGTCGGTTGTATCGCGTAACTAGCCTGGCCTGAGTAATTACTCGTTCCGCGACCCCGTACTTTCCTCGCAGCACGAGGGAACATGTTTTCGCGCGGGCGTTGCTGACTTCGAGCTGAAGCTCCCGTGCTAGGTCCCTGTCGATGGTACTGCTGGGGGCGCAAGAGTCAATCAACGTCCGCACCAGATGAAGTCGGCCGCCTGACTCGATCCGTACAATTGCGGTTGGGGCGATGGCTACGAATGAGCGCATTATTGGTGCTGGAACCGCGATTGTTTTTAACTTGCCTGTCCGGAATCCACCCGATGGAATGCGTTGGATGGTGAGGGAGGAATGGTCGCCACGTCGGTGTCGTGCGGCCCTTATTGCTTGCCAACGCGACGAGCGAAAAGGACGAGTTTCCGCGCCATCACGCTGGCTGCAATTACGCTTGCGCCAAAATGAGCGAAAAGGACGAGTTTCCGCGTCATCTCGGTGGCCAGAATTGGTTCCGCGCCGATATGAGCGAAAAGGACTAGTTTCCGCGTCATTTCGTTGACCGCCCGTTGGCTGTGTGTGTGTGAGCACTGCTGGCATGGGACTGTCTGCTTCAAGTTCGTGCTGTAGCGGCGGTCGAATCTTGCGGGTTTTCAAGCCGCCGTCTGGTGGTGAAGGGATTATCTCTTCCCGTCTTTCCACCTCTTCTGCCTCTACCTGCTTCGCCCATGACGTCGTTTGGTCGGAAACGTAGAGCGAAATCGCTCCGTCAAAGCCGTCGTCGTTATCGGGGTGATTTTCCGTCGTTTCCCTTGGATCGCCGTAGTCTTCAATATGCAGGGAGGTATGGTGCTTTTCGTCGCAGCGGTGGCATCGGTCATTGCTTCCACATATTTCTATCCGATGGAATGGCGACAAACAGTTGGGACAGTACCGATGTATCAAAATCGCCCGCAACCTTTCCTCTGCGGATTTCCCTCGGTATATGTGGTTGTTACCGCACAACCGACAAGGAATCTTAAAATGATCGACACGTTTTTCGGTCTTAGTGCGGGTGGCCGTGAAGCGAGGCATTCTGTAAAGTTAAACCCCCTTTTTATCGCCGTATGCACAATTATGGTTCATTGTGTATTTTAAAACCTTAGCTGGGTGGCAAGTTATACATATATACATACGCATATTTAATTGCTAATGATTTACATTTCTTATTACTATTTTTATTTTACTTTATTATTATTATTTTTATTTTTTATTTTTTGAGGACTAATTCCATGCCCTGCAGTGTATAGTGGCTGAATAATAATTCGCTTATATCGTACACTAGGTGAGAGAATGACTATAGTGTGTTTACCTTGGCCTCCCACCCGAAAGAATAAACCATTTCATTATTTGTTCGCATGGTGCGGGACTTCGCTGAATCGGTTCAACCGCTAGTGCTTATGAATGTGCTTGGTAGTATCACAACTTAATGATTTATTTTGATATTCCTAAGTTGGAGGGCACTTCAAAATTGATTAACTCATGATTTTATTAAAAGGAAATGCATATTTAATAAGCTTTGCTTTGTCCCGAGCAAATCTAAGGAGTTCGCCGGTATCGAGTTGCGTAGTAGATTTTCAGTTTACCGATCGTAGGGGACTCCTAACCCTGGCTGCGCTGTCAACCAAGAGCGTAAATTGAACTTACGTTCTTACATTAGAGATGTGATGAGTCAACACATATGAGTACTCATACCTACTCGGTACCGATTTTAAAGGTATCCGGGACTTTCGATATTCGGTGCCGAACATATGTAACAAAAACAATTTAGAAGCAAAGCTCATCAGTTGCGTGGGGGCGCTATCGTACAAAGTCGCATTAAAATAAGTGTATATATATATGTATATATATATATATATATATATATATATATATATTGTACAGGATTCTTTGTGAACCCGAATCCATAGCCCTTTTAGAGAGCGAAGAAATGACATAAATTTAAAAATTAGTTAACAAAGTTTCAATAAAGTTATCGAGGTTTCGAAAACAACACTTAATGCGTTCTTTCAATGGGGATGAGCTCGAATTGAGGTTTTCCGAATAAAATACAACAATCATGCTTTTTATAAAATAAACTTTACTTTGCATATAGCGCGACCTTTCCGTTTTCAGTCGTGGTTGTTGAAGTGGAGGAGTCTTGATTTTTTTTTTATTTTTAATTATTTATTTTTTTTTTTTGTGATACCCTGTGCCACACTGAGGCGGTGTTGCTTTCACATAGCGTAAAATTTAAGATCATTGTTGACATTTCATTCATCGAATTGCAGCCTAAGTCAAGCATTTCCTGAATGACACGAGACGGTAAGTAGTGTATTTTTGTCAACAATATTTAAATTGAATATTTTTCACCTTCTACTTTCAGCTTCCGTTAGAAATATGTCACGGATACCATTCACGCAATTAAGCACCCCATCCTTGCACGTCAAAACCCAGTTGACCTGAAGGATGGATGGGGAATTCGTCGCATCGC
>NW_023476008.1:0-3107 GCF_013731165.1 Rhagoletis pomonella
GCAAGTGGCTTGTTGTTTTGCTATCTTGTTGGGTGCGCACGTATATAATAGCGCAGTATGCCTTTTCAGAGGCGTCGCAGAAGCCGTGAAGTTCGACTTGATGTTCGGGAGAGTAGTTTACGAATCGAGGGATTTGTATTTCCGAAATAGTGTTCAGATTGTTGGCAAATTGGGTCCATTTTATCAAGCATAGTGGTTTAACTTGTTCGTCCCAATCTGTTCCGTCTAGCCATAATTCTTGAATGAGTATCTTTGCTTGGATCATAATTGGTGCAAGCCATCCTGCGGGGCCAAAAAGTTTTGCCACAGACGACAGGATTTGCCTTTTGGTTTTTGCGGATATTGCAGATATTGACTCAAGACCCTGTAGGGAAATGAACTAGTGCGGAACTGGCTCGGTTCTAGTGCGTTTGGAACCATGACTAGTACGCGTTAGTTCTCTTTTGCATGCTAGCGACTGGTGAATTTAACATTGCGATGTCCTAGGAAGTGTCAATTGCCCCCCCCCCCTTGCATTCCTTTGGCTCTAGTTCCGAACCAGTTCTAAATTCGACAGATAAGATCTAGTTCGTTTTGCATCCCTTTTTCTATAGTTCCGAACCAGTTCCAAATTCGACAGATGAGATCTAGTTCATTCTGCATCCCCTTTTCTTTAGTTCCAAACCAGTTCCTAATTCGACAGATGAGATCTAGTTCGATCTGCATCAATTTTTTATAGTTCCCAACTTGTTATAAATTCGTCACCTTAGATCTACATTTCTAATCAGGCTTGTCGAAACATTTCCCTTCTATATTAAATAAGATCGGTTGAAGGAAGGACAATACAATCGCAAATGTTTAAAAGCATTTATTAAAAATTTATAAACCATATTAGTAGTAGTAGTAGTATTAAACTTAAGTAGTAAGTAAAAAACAAAAGTGCGTTCTGCTTAAAAGTAAAAATATTAGTTCACTTTGTCTTACTTGTCTAAATTTACGCATATTGATTTTTAAGTAAATTCAGTTCCTTTTAAGCTTATATGTATATGAAGTACTTCGAATGTTTTTGTCGTACTTAACTTAAATAAGATATACAGTCAATAAAGTTTAGGTACAGTGAAGTTTTTACAATACCGGCAACCATTTTTTAAATATTTTATTTTTCCCTCATTTTTTATAAAAATATGGTTAATTCTACACCAAAAACCCCAAAAATCAGAGTTCCAAACCTTATGCAAAATTAAAGAAAACTCTGCGAATTTCCACCCAAGTATTGCAATTTACACTCTAGAAAAAAGTTAAGTACTCAGTTATTAGCCCATTCAATTTTAGTATAACAAAGTGCAAGTTTGAGGTAGATAGGACTTCCCATTGATATTTAGCAATTTTTTTTTGTTTTATGGTAAGTCCTAGCTTCCTCATACTTGCACTTCATTATACTAAAATTGAATGGGCTAAAAAACTTTTCTAGAGAGCGTAAATAGAAAGTGAATTATTTTAATGAAATTTTGCAGAATTTTCTTAAATTTTGCACAAGGTTTGGAACTCTGATTTTTGGGGATTTTGTTGTAGAATTGACCATATTTTTATAAAAAATTACCGAAAACTAAAATATTTAAAAAATAGTTGCCCGTATTGTAAAAAATTCGTTGTACCTAAACTTTATTGACTGACTGTATTAAGGCAGCTGTGTTGGATTGCATAAAAAAAAATTAATTTGTCTTTTCTTAAAAAAATGTAGCTCTGGTGGCTTGCATTTTTTAAATAAATTTAGTGAGAGAGTGATAATTATTTTGACACTTTTTTTTTAAATGTCTCTTTTTTCTGCAACTGCATTGCCTTTCTCAATTGTCCTTCAGGATCTTGGCCTTTGTTTATGGAATCACTAAGTATAATGATTATTAAGAAACTCAAAAACTATACTCGCGTAATTACCGACGTATCCTTTTGAGAGCTAGCGCACCCTTATAAGAGGAATAAGACCCAAACTTTTAAGGTCAAAATTTCAGTAGGTTGCGTATGTATGGCCTTTTCAATTTTATAAATTATCATTATTTTTAAGCGGAAAAATAAAACTCAAAATTAATGATAATCTCTGCGCGAAAAAATAAAAATCATAAAATAATCATATTTGTAATCCCAAAAATAAAAATCAAATAATAATTAGTTCCGTTTGAGCGAAAAAATAAAACTCAATAATAATTCATAAATAATGATTAAATGCTGATTTAAATTATTTTTCTCATAATGATTACCTTCCCTGCGTTTAAAATTTGAAATAAAATTGTTTAGAGAAAGTACCACATTTCATTGCTTTTGGACTGGCGCGTGACTAGTTACTATCGGACTGGCTCGTTTTTGACGAAAAAGAACTAGTACTGAACTAGAAATTTGGTTCACTAGTTCGTGTTTTCCCTACAGCGGAGTATATGTGGCCGCTCAATATCCATCCAAAGATGGTATTTTGGGCTAACTGGGTATTTGAAATTTTCTCAATGCCTTCTAGCATTATTTGGAGGATTAGGTCGCTGCCTAATAGGATATCAACTTGCGCGGGGGTGTGGCAGTTGGGATCCGCTAATTTTAGGTGGGCAAATTTTTGGCGATCTTTGCCATTTACTTTATAGCTTGGAAGCATATTTGTAAGTTGCGGCAGAACTATGGCGTGTGCCTCTATTCTTACATCCGCATTGGGGAAAATCAGGGTTAATGAGCATATTTTATTAGAGTTTTGTATTACTCTTCCACCCATTCCCGAAATTTCAAAGTTTGAGTGTGTGGGTGGGAGTTTTAGCCGGTTTTGTACTTTTGATGAGATAAACGATCTTTGTGAGCCTTGATCGATTAGAGCTCTAAGCTTGAATAATTCTCCTCCATGTTCAATCGAGACAATCGCGGTTGGCAGTAAAATTTTGCTTTCATTTTCGGAATGAAGCGCTTGTATATTTGCTGTTTTCGAACAGCATGGTTTCTCGGTCTCGTTTTCGAGATTTTCGGGGTGTGGTCTAGCTGTTGCAACTAGCCCTGTGGCTCTTTGCGAGTTAGAGCTATTTTGGGGGGTAAAATTATTAATGTGGAGCATCGAGTGATGCCTCTTTTGGCAGTATACACAATTGAATTTACTTTCA